>NW_026777112.1:0-59804 GCF_030936135.1 Gavia stellata
TTTTTCGTAGGCTAAACAAGTTCAGAGCCCAAGTGTTTGTGGTTCGTTTGAGAGGTTACCAGTGGGAGATGAGGACCAGCAAGAGCTTTCAGGGCTGGCACCTTTAGTGTAGGAGCAATCGCTGGACGTTCGCTATTTCGGTGTTGAATTTTGGCCAGATTGAGCAGGAGAGGCTGTGTACGTTGGAAGTTTTAGTAGGCTAAACAAGTTCAGAGCCCAAGTGTTTGTGGTTCGTTTGAGAGGTTACCAGTGGGAGATGAGGACCAGCAAGAGCTTTCAGGGCTGGCACCTTTAGTGTAGGAGCAATCGCTGGACGTTCGCAATTTCGGTGTTGAATTTTGGCCAGATTGAGCAGGAGAGGCTGTGTACGTTGGAAGTTTTCGTAGGCTAAACAAGTTCAGAGCCCAAGTGTTTGTGGTTCGTTTGAGAGGTTACCAGTGGGAGATGAGGACCAGCAAGAGCTTTCAGGGCTGGCACCTTTAGTGTAGGAGCAATCGCCGGACGTTCGCAATTTCGGTGTTGAATTTCGGGCAGATTGAGCAGGAGAGGCTGTGTACGTTGGAAGTTTTCGTAGGCTAAACAAGTTCAGAGCCCAAGTGTTTGTGGTTCGTTTGAGAGGTTACCAGTGGGAGATGAGGACCAGCAAGAGCTTTCAGGACTGACACCTTTAGTGTAGGAGCAATCGCCGGACGTTCGCAATTTCGGTGTTGAGCTCTGGCCAGATTGAGCAGGAGAGGCTGTGTACGTTGGAAGTTTTAGTAGGCTAAACAAGTTCAGAGCCCAAGTGTTTGTGGTTCGTTTGAGAGGTTACCAGTGGGAGATGAGGACCAGCAAGAGCTTTCAGGGCTGGCACCTTTAGTGTAGGAGCAATTGCTGACGTTCGCAATTTCGGTGTTGAATTTCGGGCAGATTGAGCAGGAGAGGCTGTGTACGTTGGAAGTTTTAGTAGGCTAAACAAGTTCAGAGCCCAAGTGTTTGTGGTTCGTTTGAGAGGTTACCAGTGGGAGATGAGGACCAGCAAGAGCTTTCAGGGCTGGCACCTTTAGTGTAGGAGCAATCGCCGGACGTTCGCAATTTCGGTGTTGAGCTCTGGCCAGATTGAGCAGGAGAGGCTGTGTACGTTGGAAGTTTTCGTAGGCTAAACAAGTTCAGAGCCCAAGTGTTTGTGGTTCGTTTGAGAGGTTACCAGTGGGAGATGAGGACCAGCAAGAGCTTTCAGGGCTGGCACCTTTAGTGTAGGAGCAATCGCTGGACGTTCGCAATTTTGGTGTTGAGCTCTGGCCAGATTGAGCAGGAGAGGCTATGTACGTTGGAAGTTTTAGTAGGCTAAACAAGTTCAGAGCCCAAGTGTTTGTCGTTCGTTTGAGAGGTTACCAGTGGGAGATGAGGACCAGCAAGAGCTTTCAGGGCTGGCACCTTTAGTGTAGGAGCAATCGCTGGACGTTCGCAATTTCGGTGTTGAATTTTGGCCAGATTGAGCAGGAGAGGCTGTGTACGTTGGAAGTTTTCGTAGGCTAAACAAGTTCAGAGCCCAAGTGTTTGTGGTTCGTTTGAGAGGTTACCAGTGGGAGATGAGGACCAGCAAGAGCTTTCAGGGCTGGCACCTTTAGTGTAGGAGCAATCGCTGGACGTTCGCAATTTCGGTGTTGAATTTTGGCCAGATTGAGCAGGAGAGGCTGTGTACGTTGGAAGTTTTCGTAGGCTAAACAAGTTCAGAGCCCAAGTGTTTGTGGTTCGTTTGAGAGGTTACCAGTGGGAGATGAGGACCAGCAAGAGCTTTCAGGGCTGGCACCTTTAGTGTAGGAGCAATCGCTGGACGTTCGCAATTTCGTTGTTGAGCTCTGGCCAGATTGAGCAGGAGAGGCTGTGTACGTTGGAAGTTTTAGTAGGCTAAACAAGTTCAGAGCCCAAGTGTTTGTGGTTCGTTTGAGAGGTTACCAGTGGGAGATGAGGACCAGCAAGAGCTTTCAGGGCTGGCACCTTTAGTGTAGGAGCAATCGCTGGACGTTCGCAATTTCGGTGTTGAATTTTGGCCAGATTGAGCAGGAGAGGCTGTGTACGTTGGAAGTTTTCGTAGGCTAAACAAGTTCAGAGCCCAAGTGTTTGTGGTTCGTTTGAGAGGTTACCAGTGGGAGATGAGGACCAGCAAGAGCTTTCAGGGCTGGCACCTTTAGTGTAGGAGCAATCGCTGGACGTTCGCAATTTCGGTGTTGAGCTCTGGCCAGATTGAGCAGGAGAGGCTGTGTACGTTGGAAGTTTTAGTAGGCTAAACAAGTTCAGAGCCCAAGTGTTTGTGGTTCGTTTGAGAGGTTACCAGTGGGAGATGAGGACCAGCAAGAGCTTTCAGGGCTGGCACCTTTAGTGTAGGAGCAATCGCCGGACGTTCGCAATTTCGGTGTTGAATTTTGGCCAGATTGAGCAGGAGAGGCTGTGTACGTTGGAAGTTTTCGTAGGCTAAACAAGTTCAGAGCCCAAGTGTTTGTGGTTCGTTTGAGAGGTTACCAGTGGGAGATGAGGACCAGCAAGAGCTTTCAGGACTGACACCTTTAGTGTAGGAGCATTCGCCGGACGTTCGCAATTTCGGTGTTGAGCTCTGGCCAGATTGAGCAGGAGAGGCTGTGTACGTTGGAAGTTTTAGTAGGCTAAACAAGTTCAGAGCCCAAGTGTTTGTGGTTCATTTGAGAGGTTACCAGTGGGAGATGAGGACCAGCAAGAGCTTTCAGGGCTGGCACCTTTAGTGTAGGAGCAATCGCTGGACGTTCGCAATTTCGGTGTTGAGCTCTGGCCAGATTGAGCAGGAGAGGCTGTGTACGTTGGAAGTTTTAGTAGGCTAAACAAGTTCAGAGCCCAAGTGTTTGTGGTTCGTTTGAGAGGTTACCAGTGGGAGATGAGGACCAGCAAGAGCTTTCAGGGCTGGCACCTTTAGTGTAGGAGCAATCGCTGGACGTTCGCAATTTCGGTGTTGAGCTCTGACCAGATTGAGCAGGAGAGGCTATGTACGTTGGAAGTTTTCGTAGGCTAAACAAGTTCAGAGCCCAAGTGTTTGTGGTTCGTTTGAGAGGTTACCAGTGGGAGATGAGGACCAGCAAGAGCTTTCAGGGCTGGCACCTTTAGTGTAGGAGCAATCGCTGGACGTTCGCAATTTCGGTGTTGAATTTCGGGCACATTGAGCAGGAGAGGCTGTGTACGTTGGAAGTTTTCGTAGGCTAAACAAGTTCAGAGCCCAAGTGTTTGTGGTTCGTTTGAGAGGTTACCAGTGGGAGATGAGGACCAGCAAGAGCTTTCAGGGCTGGCACCTTTAGTGTAGGAGCAATCGCCGGACGTTCGCAATTTCGGTGTTGAATTTTGGCCAGATTGAGCAGGAGAGGCTGTGTACGTTGGAAGTTTTCGCAGGCTAAACAAGTTCAGAGCCCAAGTGTTTGTGGTTCGTTTGAGAGGTTACCAGTGGGAGATGAGGACCAGCAAGAGCTTTCAGGACTGACACCTTTAGTGTAGGAGCAATCGCCGGACGTTCGCAATTTCGGTGTTGAGCTCTGGCCAGATTGAGCAGGAGAGGCTGTGTACGTTGGAAGTTTTAGTAGGCTAAACAAGTTCAGAGCCCAAGTGTTTGTGGTTCGTTTGAGAGGTTACCAGTGGGAGATGAGGACCAGCAAGAGCTTTCAGGGCTGGCACCTTTAGTGTAGGAGCAATCGCTGGACGTTCGCAATTTCGGTGTTGAATTTCGGGCAGATTGAGCAGGAGAGGCTGTGTACGTTGGAAGTTTTAGTAGGCTAAACAAGTTCAGAGCCCAAGTGTTTGTGGTTCGTTTGAGAGGTTACCAGTGGGAGATGAGGACCAGCAAGAGCTTTCAGGGCTGGCACCTTTAGTGTAGGAGCAATCGCTGGACGTTCGCAATTTCGGTGTTGAGCTCTGGCCAGATTGAGCAGGAGAGGCTGTGTACGTTGGAAGTTTTAGTAGGCTAAACAAGTTCAGAGCCCAAGTGTTTGTGGTTCGTTTGAGAGGTTACCAGTGGGAGATGAGGACCAGCAAGAGCTTTCAGGGCTGGCACCTTTAGTGTAGGAGCAATCGCTGGACGTTCGCAATTTTGGTGTTGAGCTCTGGCCAGATTGAGCAGGAGAGGCTGTGTACGTTGGAAGTTTTCGTAGGCTAAACAAGTTCAGAGCCCAAGTGTTTGTGGTTCGTTTGAGAGGTTACCAGTGGGAGATGAGGACCAGCAAGAGCTTTCAGGGCTGGCACCTTTAGTGTAGGAGCAATCGCTGGACGTTGGCAATTTCGGTGTTGAATTTTGGCCAGATTGAGCAGGAGAGGCTGTGTACGTTGGAAGTTTTCGTAGGCTAAACAAGTTCAGAGCCCAAGTGTTTGTGGTTCGTTTGAGAGGTTACCAGTGGGAGATGAGGACCAGCAAGAGCTTTCAGGGCTGGCACCTTTAGTGTAGGAGCAATCGCCGGACGTTCGCAATTTCGGTGTTGAGCTCTGGCCAGATTGAGCAGGAGAGGCTGTGTACGTTGGAAGTTTTCGTAGGCTAAACAAGTTCAGAGCCCAAGTGTTTGTGGTTCGTTTGAGAGGTTACCAGTGGGAGATGAGGACCAGCAAGAGCTTTCAGGGCTGGCACCTTTAGTGTAGGAGCAATCGCTGGACGTTCGCAATTTTGGTGTTGAGCTCTGGCCAGATTGAGCAGGAGAGGCTATGTACGTTGGAAGTTTTAGTAGGCTAAACAAGTTCAGAGCCCAAGTGTTTGTCGTTCGTTTGAGAGGTTACCAGTGGGAGATGAGGACCAGCAAGAGCTTTCAGGGCTGGCACCTTTAGTGTAGGAGCAATCGCTGGACGTTCGCAATTTCGGTGTTGAATTTTGGCCAGATTGAGCAGGAGAGGCTGTGTACGTTGGAAGTTTTCGTAGGCTAAACAAGTTCAGAGCCCAAGTGTTTGTGGTTCGTTTGAGAGGTTACCAGTGGGAGATGAGGACCAGCAAGAGCTTTCAGGGCTGGCACCTTTAGTGTAGGAGCAATCGCTGGACGTTCGCAATTTCGGTGTTGAATTTTGGCCAGATTGAGCAGGAGAGGCTGTGTACGTTGGAAGTTTTCGTAGGCTAAACAAGTTCAGAGCCCAAGTGTTTGTGGTTCGTTTGAGAGGTTACCAGTGGGAGATGAGGACCAGCAAGAGCTTTCAGGGCTGGCACCTTTAGTGTAGGAGCAATCGCTGGACGTTCGCAATTTCGTTGTTGAGCTCTGGCCAGATTGAGCAGGAGAGGCTGTGTACGTTGGAAGTTTTCGTAGGCTAAACAAGTTCAGAGCCCAAGTGTTTGTGGTTCGTTTGAGAGGTTACCAGTGGGAGATGAGGAGCAGCAAGAGCTTTCAGGGCTGGCACCTTTAGTGTAGGAGCAATCGCTGGACGTTCGCTATTTCGGTGTTGAATTTTGGCCAGATTGAGCAGGAGAGGCTGTGTACGTTGGAAGTTTTAGTAGGCTAAACAAGTTCAGAGCCCAAGTGTTTGTGGTTCGTTTGAGAGGTTACCAGTGGGAGATGAGGACCAGCAAGAGCTTTCAGGGCTGGCACCTTTAGTGTAGGAGCAATCGCTGGACGTTCGCAATTTCGGTGTTGAATTTTGGCCAGATTGAGCAGGAGAGGCTGTGTACGTTGGAAGTTTTCGTAGGCTAAACAAGTTCAGAGCCCAAGTGTTTGTGGTTCGTTTGAGAGGTTACCAGTGGGAGATGAGGACCAGCAAGAGCTTTCAGGGCTGGCACCTTTAGTGTAGGAGCAATCGCTGGACGTTCGCAATTTCGGTGTTGAGCTCTGGCCAGATTGAGCAGGAGAGGCTGTGTACGTTGGAAGTTTTAGTAGGCTAAACAAGTTCAGAGCCCAAGTGTTTGTGGTTCGTTTGAGAGGTTACCAGTGGGAGATGAGGACCAGCAAGAGCTTTCAGGGCTGGCACCTTTAGTGTAGGAGCAATCGCCGGACGTTCGCAATTTCGGTGTTGAATTTTGGCCAGATTGAGCAGGAGAGGCTGTGTACGTTGGAAGTTTTCGTAGGCTAAACAAGTTCAGAGCCCAAGTGTTTGTGGTTCGTTTGAGAGGTTACCAGTGGGAGATGAGGACCAGCAAGAGCTTTCAGGACTGACACCTTTAGTGTAGGAGCATTCGCCGGACGTTCGCAATTTCGGTGTTGAGCTCTGGCCAGATTGAGCAGGAGAGGCTGTGTACGTTGGAAGTTTTAGTAGGCTAAACAAGTTCAGAGCCCAAGTGTTTGTGGTTCATTTGAGAGGTTACCAGTGGGAGATGAGGACCAGCAAGAGCTTTCAGGGCTGGCACCTTTAGTGTAGGAGCAATCGCTGGACGTTCGCAATTTCGGTGTTGAGCTCTGGCCAGATTGAGCAGGAGAGGCTGTGTACGTTGGAAGTTTTAGTAGGCTAAACAAGTTCAGAGCCCAAGTGTTTGTGGTTCGTTTGAGAGGTTACCAGTGGGAGATGAGGACCAGCAAGAGCTTTCAGGGCTGGCACCTTTAGTGTAGGAGCAATCGCTGGACGTTCGCAATTTCGGTGTTGAGCTCTGACCAGATTGAGCAGGAGAGGCTATGTACGTTGGAAGTTTTCGTAGGCTAAACAAGTTCAGAGCCCAAGTGTTTGTGGTTCGTTTGAGAGGTTACCAGTGGGAGATGAGGACCAGCAAGAGCTTTCAGGGCTGGCACCTTTAGTGTAGGAGCAATCGCTGGACGTTCGCAATTTCGGTGTTGAATTTCGGGCACATTGAGCAGGAGAGGCTGTGTACGTTGGAAGTTTTCGTAGGCTAAACAAGTTCAGAGCCCAAGTGTTTGTGGTTCGTTTGAGAGGTTACCAGTGGGAGATGAGGACCAGCAAGAGCTTTCAGGGCTGGCACCTTTAGTGTAGGAGCAATCGCCGGACGTTCGCAATTTCGGTGTTGAATTTTGGCCAGATTGAGCAGGAGAGGCTGTGTACGTTGGAAGTTTTCGTAGGCTAAACAAGTTCAGAGCCCAAGTGTTTGTGGTTCGTTTGAGAGGTTACCAGTGGGAGATGAGGACCAGCAAGAGCTTTCAGGACTGACACCTTTAGTGTAGGAGCAATCGCCGGACGTTCGCAATTTCGGTGTTGAGCTCTGGCCAGATTGAGCAGGAGAGGCTGTGTACGTTGGAAGTTTTAGTAGGCTAAACAAGTTCAGAGCCCAAGTGTTTGTGGTTCGTTTGAGAGGTTACCAGTGGGAGATGAGGACCAGCAAGAGCTTTCAGGGCTGGCACCTTTAGTGTAGGAGCAATCGCTGGACGTTCGCAATTTCGGTGTTGAATTTCGGGCAGATTGAGCAGGAGAGGCTGTGTACGTTGGAAGTTTTAGTAGGCTAAACAAGTTCAGAGCCCAAGTGTTTGTGGTTCGTTTGAGAGGTTACCAGTGGGAGATGAGGACCAGCAAGAGCTTTCAGGGCTGGCACCTTTAGTGTAGGAGCAATCGCTGGACGTTCGCAATTTCGGTGTTGAGCTCTGGCCAGATTGAGCAGGAGAGGCTGTGTACGTTGGAAGTTTTAGTAGGCTAAACAAGTTCAGAGCCCAAGTGTTTGTGGTTCGTTTGAGAGGTTACCAGTGGGAGATGAGGACCAGCAAGAGCTTTCAGGGCTGGCACCTTTAGTGTAGGAGCAATCGCTGGACGTTCGCAATTTTGGTGTTGAGCTCTGGCCAGATTGAGCAGGAGAGGCTGTGTACGTTGGAAGTTTTCGTAGGCTAAACAAGTTCAGAGCCCAAGTGTTTGTGGTTCGTTTGAGAGGTTACCAGTGGGAGATGAGGACCAGCAAGAGCTTTCAGGGCTGGCACCTTTAGTGTAGGAGCAATCGCTGGACGTTGGCAATTTCGGTGTTGAATTTTGGCCAGATTGAGCAGGAGAGGCTGTGTACGTTGGAAGTTTTCGTAGGCTAAACAAGTTCAGAGCCCAAGTGTTTGTGGTTCGTTTGAGAGGTTACCAGTGGGAGATGAGGACCAGCAAGAGCTTTCAGGGCTGGCACCTTTAGTGTAGGAGCAATCGCTGGACGTTCGCAATTTCGGTGTTGAGCTCTGGCCAGATTGAGCAGGAGAGGCTGTGTACGTTGGAAGTTTTCGTAGGCTAAACAAGTTCAGAGCCCAAGTGTTTGTGGTTCGTTTGAGAGGTTACCAGTGGGAGATGAGGACCAGCAAGAGCTTTCAGGGCTGGCACCTTTAGTGTAGGAGCAATCGCTGGACGTTCGCAATTTCGGTGTTGAGCTCTGGCCAGATTGAGCAGGAGAGGCTGTGTACGTTGGAAGTTTTCGTAGGCTAAACAAGTTCAGAGCCCAAGTGTTTGTGGTTCGTTTGAGAGGTTACCAGTGGGAGATGAGGACCAGCAAGAGCTTTCAGGGCTGGCACCTTTAGTGTAGGAGCAATCGCTGGACGTTCGCTATTTCGGTGTTGAATTTTGGCCAGATTGAGCAGGAGAGGCTGTGTACGTTGGAAGTTTTAGTAGGCTAAACAAGTTCAGAGCCAAGTGTTTGTGGTTCGTTTGAGAGGTTACCAGTGGGAGATGAGGACCAGCAAGAGCTTTCAGGGCTGGCACCTTTAGTGTAGGAGCAATCGCTGGACGTTCGCAATTTCGGTGTTGAATTTCGGGCAGATTGAGCAGGAGAGGCTGTGTACGTTGGAAGTTTTAGTAGGCTAAACAAGTTCAGAGCCCAAGTGTTTGTGGTTCGTTTGAGAGGTTACCAGTGGGAGATGAGGACCAGCAAGAGCTTTCAGGGCTGGCACCTTTAGTGTAGGAGCAATCGCTGGACGTTCGCAATTTCGGTGTTGAGCTCTGGCCAGATTGAGCAGGAGAGGCTGTGTACGTTGGAAGTTTTAGTAGGCTAAACAAGTTCAGAGCCCAAGTGTTTGTGGTTCGTTTGAGAGGTTACCAGTGGGAGATGAGGACCAGCAAGAGCTTTCAGGGCTGGCACCTTTAGTGTAGGAGCAATCGCCGGACGTTCGCAATTTCGGTGTTGAATTTTGGCCAGATTGAGCAGGAGAGGCTGTGTACGTTGGAAGTTTTCGTAGGCTAAACAAGTTCAGAGCCCAAGTGTTTGTGGTTCGTTTGAGAGGTTACCAGTGGGAGATGAGGACCAGCAAGAGCTTTCAGGACTGACACCTTTAGTGTAGGAGCATTCGCCGGACGTTCGCAATTTCGGTGTTGAGCTCTGACCAGATTGAGCAGGAGAGGCTGTGTACGTTGGAAGTTTTAGTAGGCTAAACAAGTTCAGAGCCCAAGTGTTTCTGGTTCGTTTGAGAGGTTACCAGTGGGAGATGAGGACCAGCAAGAGCTTTCAGGGCTGGCACCTTTAGTGTAGGAGCAATCGCTGGACGTTCACAATTTCGGTGTTGAGCTCTGGCCAGATTGAGCAGGAGAGGCTGTGTACGTTGGAAGTTTTAGTAGGCTAAACAAGTTCAGAGCCCAAGTGTTTGTGGTTCGTTTGAGAGGTTACCAGTGGGAGATGAGGACCAGCAAGAGCTTTCAGGGCTGGCACCTTTAGTGTAGGAGCAATCGCTGGACGTTCGCAATTTCGGTGTTGAGCTCTGACCAGATTGAGCAGGAGAGGCTATGTACGTTGGAAGTTTTCGTAGGCTAAACAAGTTCAGAGCCCAAGTGTTTGTGGTTCGTTTGAGAGGTTACCAGTGGGAGATGAGGACCAGCAAGAGCTTTCAGGGCTGGCACCTTTAGTGTAGGAGCAATCGCTGGACGTTCGCAATTTCGGTGTTGAATTTCGGGCAGATTGAGCAGGAGAGGCTGTGTACGTTGGAAGTTTTCGTAGGCTAAACAAGTTCAGAGCCCAAGTGTTTGTGGTTCGTTTGAGAGGTTACCAGTGGGAGATGAGGACCAGCAAGAGCTTTCAGGGCTGGCACCTTTAGTGTAGGAGCAATCGCCGGACGTTCGCAATTTCGGTGTTGAGCTCTGGCCAGATTGAGCAGGAGAGGCTGTGTACGTTGGAAGTTTTAGTAGGCTAAACAAGTTCAGAGCCCAAGTGTTTGTGGTTCGTTTGAGAGGTTACCAGTGGGAGATGAGGACCAGCAAGAGCTTTCAGGGCTGGCACCTTTAGTGTAGGAGCAATCGCTGGACGTTCGCAATTTTGGTGTTGAGCTCTGGCCAGATTGAGCAGGAGAGGCTATGTACGTTGGAAGTTTTCGTAGGCTAAACAAGTTCAGAGCCCAAGTGTTTGTGGTTCGTTTGAGAGGTTACCAGTGGGAGATGAGGACCAGCAAGAGCTTTCAGGGCTGGCACCTTTAGTGTAGGAGCAATCGCTGGACGTTCGCAATTTCGGTGTTGAATTTCGGGCAGATTGAGCAGGAGAGGCTGTGTACGTTGGAAGTTTTAGTAGGCTAAACAAGTTCAGAGCCCAAGTGTTTGTGGTTCGTTTGAGAGGTTACCAGTGGGAGATGAGGACCAGCAAGAGCTTTCAGGGCTGGCACCTTTAGTGTAGGAGCAATCGCTGGACGTTCGCAATTTCGGTGTTGAGCTCTGGCCAGATTGAGCAGGAGAGGCTGTGTACGTTGGAAGTTTTCGTAGGCTAAACAAGTTCAGAGCCCAAGTGTTTGTGGTTCGTTTGAGAGGTTACCAGTGGGAGATGAGGACCAGCAAGAGCTTTCAGGGCTGGCACCTTTAGTGTAGGAGCAATCGCTGGACGTTCGCAATTTCGGTGTTGAGCTCTGGCCAGGTTGAGCAGGAGAGGCTGTGTACGTTGGAAGTTTTAGTAGGCTAAACAAGTTCAGAGCCCAAGTGTTTGTGGTTCGTTTGAGAGGTTACCAGTGGGAGATGAGGACCAGCAAGAGCTTTCAGGGCTGACACCTTTAGTGTAGGAGCAATCGCCGGACGTTCGCAATTTCGGTGTTGAGCTCTGGCCAGATTGAGCAGGAGAGGCTGTGTACGTTGGAAGTTTTAGTAGGCTAAACAAGTTCAGAGCCCAAGTGTTTGTGGTTCGTTTGAGAGGTTACCAGTGGGAGATGAGGACCAGCAAGAGCTTTCAGGGCTGGCACCTTTAGTGTAGGAGCAATCGCCGGACGTTCGCAATTTCGGTGTTGAGCTCTGGCCAGATTGAGCAGGAGAGGCTGTGTACGTTGGAAGTTTTAGTAGGCTAAAGAAGCTCAGAGCCCAAGTGTTTGTGGTTCGTTTGAGAGGTTACCAGTGGGAGATGACGACCAGCAAGAGCTTTCAGGGCTGGCACCTTTAGTGTAGGAGCAATCGCCGGACGTTCGCAATTTCGGTGTTGAGCTCTGGCCAGATTGAGCAGGAGAGGCTGTGTACGTTGGAAGTTTTCGTAGGCTAAACAAGTTCAGAGCCCAAGTGTTTGTGGTTCGTTTGAGAGGTTACCAGTGGGAGATGAGGACCAGCAAGAGCTTTCAGGGCTGGCACCTTTAGTGTAGGAGCAATCGCTGGACGTTCGCAATTTCGGTGTTGAGCTCTGGCCAGGTTGAGCAGGAGAGGCTGTGTACGTTGGAAGTTTTAGTAGGCTAAACAAGTTCAGAGCCCAAGTGTTTGTGGTTCGTTTGAGAGGTTACCAGTGGGAGATGAGGACCAGCAAGAGCTTTCAGGGCTGGCACCTTTAGTGTAGGAGCAATCGCCGGACGTTCGCAATTTCGGTGTTGAGCTCTGGCCAGATTGAGCAGGAGAGGCTGTGTACGTTGGAAGTTTTCGTAGGCTAAACAAGTTCAGAGCCCAAGTGTTTGTGGTTCGTTTGAGAGGTTACCAGTGGGAGATGAGGACCAGCAAGAGCTTTCAGGGCTGGCACCTTTAGTGTAGGAGCAATCGCCGGACGTTCGCAATTTCGGTGTTGAGCTCTGGCCAGATTGAGCAGGAGAGGCTGTGTACGTTGGAAGTTTTAGTAGGCTAAAGAAGCTCAGAGCCCAAGTGTTTGTGGTTCGTTTGAGAGGTTACCAGTGGGAGATGAGGACCAGCAAGAGCTTTCAGGGCTGGCACCTTTAGTGTAGGAGCAATCGCTGGACGTTCGCAATTTCGGTGTTGAATTTCGGGCACATTGAGCAGGAGAGGCTGTGTACGTTGGAAGTTTTAGTAGGCTAAACAAGTTCAGAGCCCAAGTGTTTGTGGTTCGTTTGAGAGGTTACCAGTGGGAGATGAGGACCAGCAAGAGCTTTCAGGGCTGGCACCTTTAGTGTAGGAGCAATCGCTGGACGTTCGCAATTTCGGTGTTGAATTTTGGCCAGATTGAGCAGGAGAGGCTGTGTACGTTGGAAGTTTTCGTAGGCTAAACAAGTTCAGAGCCCAAGTGTTTGTGGTTCGTTTGAGAGGTTACCAGTGGGAGATGAGGACCAGCAAGAGCTTTCAGGGCTGGCACCTTTAGTGTAGGAGCAATCGCTGGACGTTCGCAATTTCGGTGTTGAATTTCGGGCAGATTGAGCAGGAGAGGCTGTGTACGTTGGAAGTTTTAGTAGGCTAAACAAGTTCAGAGCCCAAGTGTTTGTGGTTCGTTTGAGAGGTTACCAGTGGGAGATGAGGACCAGCAAGAGCTTTCAGGGCTGGCACCTTTAGTGTAGGAGCAATCGCTGGACGTTCGCAATTTCGGTGTTGAGCTCTGGCCAGATTGAGCAGGAGAGGCTGTGTACGTTGGAAGTTTTAGTAGGCTAAACAAGTTCAGAGCCCAAGTGTTTGTGGTTCGTTTGAGAGGTTACCAGTGGGAGATGAGGACCAGCAAGAGCTTTCAGGGCTGACACCTTTAGTGTAGGAGCAATCGCCGGACGTTCGCAATTTCGGTGTTGAGCTCTGGCCAGATTGAGCAGGAGAGGCTGTGTACGTTGGAAGTTTTAGTAGGCTAAACAAGTTCAGAGCCCAAGTGTTTGTGGTTCGTTTGAGAGGTTACCAGTGGGAGATGAGGACCAGCAAGAGCTTTCAGGGCTGGCACCTTTAGTGTAGGAGCAATCGCCGGACATTCGCAATTTCGGTGTTGAGCTCTGGCCAGATTGAGCAGGAGAGGCTGTGTACGTTCGAAGTTTTAGTAGGCTAAAGAAGCTCGGAGCCTAAGTGTTTGTGGTTCGTTTGAGAGGTTACCAGTGGGAGAAGAGGACCAGCAAGAGCTTTCAGGGCTGGCACCTTTAGTGTAGGAGCAATCGCTGGACGTTCGCAATTTCGGTGTTGAATTTCGGGCAGATTGAGCAGGAGAGGCTGTGTACGTTGGAAGTTTTCGTAGGCTAAACAAGTTCAGAGCCCAAGTGTTTGTGGTTCGTTTGAGAGGTTACCAGTGGGAGATGAGGACCAGCAAGAGCTTTCAGGGCTGGCACCTTTAGTGTAGGAGCAATCGCCGGACGTTCGCAATTTCGGTGTTGAGCTCTGGCCAGATTGAGCAGGAGAGGCTGTGTACGTTGGAAGTTTTCGTAGGCTAAACAAGTTCAGAGCCCAAGTGTTTGTGGTTCGTTTGAGAGGTTACCAGTGGGAGATGAGGACCAGCAAGAGCTTTCAGGGCTGACACCTTTAGTGTAGGAGCAATCGCCGGACGTTCGCAATTTCGGTGTTGAGCTCTGGCCAGATTGAGCAGGAGAGGCTGTGTACGTTGGAAGTTTTCGTAGGCTAAACAAGTTCAGAGCGCAAGTGTTTGTGGTTCGTTTGAGAGGTTACCAGTGGGAGATGAGGACCAGCAAGAGCTTTCAGGGCTGGCACCTTTAGTGTAGGAGCAATCGCTGGACGCTCGCAATTTCGGTGTTGAGCTCTGGCCAGATTGAGCAGGAGAGGCTGTGTACGTTGGAAGTTTTCGTAGGCTAAACAAGTTCAGAGCCCAAGTGTTTCTGGTTCGTTTGAGAGGTTACCAGTGGGAGATGAGGACCAGCAAGAGCTTTCAGGGCTGGCACCTTTAGTGTAGGAGCAATCGCTGGACGTTCGCAATTTCGGTGTTGAATTTTGGCCAGATTGAGCAGGAGAGGCTGTGTACGTTGGAAATTTTAGTAGGCTAAACAAGTTCAGAGCCCAAGTGTTTGTGGTTCGTTTGAGAGGTTACCAGTGGGAGATGAGGACCAGCAAGAGCTTTCAGGGCTGGCACCTTTAGTGTAGGAGCAATCGCTGGACGTTCGCAATTTCGGTGTTGAGCTCTGGCCAGATTGAGCAGGAGAGGCTGTGTACGTTGGAAGTTTTCGTAGGCTAAACAAGTTCAGAGCCCAAGTGTTTGTGGTTCGTTTGAGAGGTTACCAGTGGGAGATGAGGACCAGCAAGAGCTTTCAGGGCTGGCACCTTTAGTGTAGGAGCAATCGCTGGACGTTCTCAATTTCGGTGTTGAGCTCTGGCCAGATTGAGCAGGAGAGGCTGTGTACGTTGGAAGTTTTCGTAGGCTAAACAAGTTCAGAGCCCAAGTGTTTGTGGTTCGTTTGAGAGGTTACCAGTGGGAGATGAGGACCAGCAAGAGCTTTCAGGGCTGGCACCTTTAGTGTAGGAGCAATCGCTGGACGTTCGCAATTTCGGTGTTGAGCTCTGGCCAGATTGAGCAGGAGAGGCTGTGTACGTTGGAAGTTTTCGTAGGCTAAACAAGTTCAGAGCCCAAGTGTTTGTGGTTCGTTTGAGAGGTTACCAGTGGGAGATGAGGACCAGCAAGAGCTTTCAGGGCTGACACCTTTAGTGTAGGAGCAATCGCCGGA
This sequence comes from Gavia stellata, assembly GCF_030936135.1. Taxonomy (NCBI): domain Eukaryota; kingdom Metazoa; phylum Chordata; class Aves; order Gaviiformes; family Gaviidae; genus Gavia; species Gavia stellata. The sequence goes on from NW_026777112.1 coordinate 14,601, forward strand.
CGTTCGCAATTTCGGTGTTGAGCTCTGGCCAGATTGAGCAGGAGAGGCTGTGTACGTTGGAAGTTTTCGTAGGCTAAACAAGTTCAGAGCCCAAGTGTTTGTGGTTCGTTTGAGAGGTTACCAGTGGGAGATGAGGACCAGCAAGAGCTTTCAGGGCTGGCACCTTTAGTGTAGGAGCAATCGCTGGACGTTCGCAATTTCGGTGTTGAGCTCTGGCCAGGTTGAGCAGGAGAGGCTGTGTACGTTGGAAGTTTTAGTAGGCTAAACAAGTTCAGAGCCCAAGTGTTTGTGGTTCGTTTGAGAGGTTACCAGTGGGAGATGAGGACCAGCAAGAGCTTTCAGGGCTGACACCTTTAGTGTAGGAGCAATCGCCGGACGTTCGCAATTTCGGTGTTGAGCTCTGGCCAGATTGAGCAGGAGAGGCTGTGTACGTTGGAAGTTTTAGTAGGCTAAACAAGTTCAGAGCCCAAGTGTTTGTGGTTCGTTTGAGAGGTTACCAGTGGGAGATGAGGACCAGCAAGAGCTTTCAGGGCTGGCACCTTTAGTGTAGGAGCAATCGCCGGACGTTCGCAATTTCGGTGTTTGAAGCTCTGGCCAGATTGAGCAGGAGAGGCTGTGTACGTTGGAAGTTTTAGTAGGCTAAACAAGTTCAGAGCCCAAGTGTTTCTGGTTCGTTTGAGAGGTTACCAGTGGGAGATGAGGACCAGCAAGAGCTTTCAGGGCTGGCACCTTTAGTGTAGGAGCAATCGCCGGACGTTCGCAATTTCGGTGTTGAGCTCTGGCCAGATTGAGCAGGAGAGGCTGTGTACGTTGGAAGTTTTAGTAGGCTAAAGAAGCTCAGAGCCCAAGTGTTTGTGGTTCGTTTGAGAGGTTACCAGTGGGAGATGAGGACCAGCAAGAGCTTTCAGGGCTGGCACCTTTAGTGTAGGAGCAATCGCTGGACGTTCGCAATTTCGGTGTTGAATTTCGGGCAGATTGAGCAGGAGAGGCTGTGTACGTTGGAAGTTTTAGTAGGCTAAACAAGTTCAGAGCCCAAGTGTTTGTGGTTCGTTTGAGAGGTTACCAGTGGGAGATGAGGACCAGCAAGAGCTTTCAGGGCTGGCACCTTTAGTGTAGGAGCAATCGCTGGACGTTCGCTATTTCGGTGTTGAATTTTGGCCAGATTGAGCAGGAGAGGCTGTGTACGTTGGAAGTTTTCGTAGGCTAAACAAGTTCAGAGCCCAAGTGTTTCTGGTTCGTTTGAGAGGTTACCAGTGGGAGATGAGGACCAGCAAGAGCTTTCAGGGCTGGCACCTTTAGTGTAGGAGCAATCGCTGGACGTTCGCAATTTCGGTGTTGAATTTCGGGCAGATTGAGCAGGAGAGGCTGTGTACGTTGGAAGTTTTAGTAGGCTAAACAAGTTCAGAGCCCAAGTGTTTGTGGTTCGTTTGAGAGGTTACCAGTGGGAGATGAGGACCAGCAAGAGCTTTCAGGGCTGGCACCTTTAGTGTAGGAGCAATCGCTGGACGTTCGCAATTTCGGTGTTGAATTTCGGGCAGATTGAGCAGGAGAGGCTGTGTACGTTGGAAGTTTTAGTAGGCTAAACAAGTTCAGAGCCCAAGTGTTTGTGGTTCGTTTGAGAGGTTACCAGTGGGAGATGAGGACCAGCAAGAGCTTTCAGGGCTGACACCTTTAGTGTAGGAGCAATCGCCGGACGTTCGCAATTTCGGTGTTGAGCTCTGGCCAGATTGAGCAGGAGAGGCTGTGTACGTTGGAAGTTTTAGTAGGCTAAACAAGTTCAGAGCCCAAGTGTTTCTGGTTCGTTTGAGAGGTTACCAGTGGGAGATGAGGACCAGCAAGAGCTTTCAGGGCTGGCACCTTTAGTGTAGGAGCAATCGCCGGACGTTCGCAATTTCGGTGTTGAGCTCTGGCCAGATTGAGCAGGAGAGGCTGTGTACGTTGGAAGTTTTAGTAGGCTAAAGAAGCTCAGAGCCCAAGTGTTTGTGGTTCGTTTGAGAGGTTACCAGTGGGAGATGAGGACCAGCAAGAGCTTTCAGGGCTGGCACCTTTAGTGTAGGAGCAATCGCCGGACGTTCGCAATTTCGGTGTTGATTTTTGGGCAGATTGAGCAGGAGAGGCTGTGTACGTTGGAAGTTTTAGTAGGCTAAACAAGTTCAGAGCCCAAGTGTTTGTGGTTCGTTTGAGAGGTTACCAGTGGGAGATGAGGACCAGCAAGAGCTTTCAGGGCTGGCACCTTTAGTGTAGGAGCAATCGCTGGACGTTCGCAATTTCGGTGTTGAATTTCGGGCAGATTGAGCAGGAGAGGCTGTGTACGTTGGAAGTTTTCGTAGGCTAAACAAGTTCAGAGCCCAAGTGTTTGTGGTTCGTTTGAGAGGTTACCAGTGGGAGATGAGGACCAGCAAGAGCTTTCAGGGCTGACACCTTTAGTGTAGGAGCAATCGCCGGACGTTCGCAATTTCGGTGTTGAGCTCTGGCCAGATTGAGCAGGAGAGGCTGTGTACGTTGGAAGTTTTAGTAGGCTAAACAAGTTCAGAGCCCAAGTGTTTCTGGTTCGTTTGAGAGGTTACCAGTGGGAGATGAGGACCAGCAAGAGCTTTCAGGGCTGGCACCTTTAGTGTAGGAGCAATCGCTGGACGTTCGCAATTTCGGTGTTGAGCTCTGGCCAGATTGAGCAGGAGAGGCTGTGTACGTTGGAAGTTTTCGTAGGCTAAACAAGTTCAGAGCCCAAGTGTTTGTGGTTCGTTTGAGAGGTTACCAGTGGGAGATGAGGAGCAGCAAGAGCTTTCAGGGCTGGCACCTTTAGTGTAGGAGCAATCGCTGGACGTTCGCAATTTCGGTGTTGAATTTTGGCCAGATTGAGCAGGAGAGGCTGTGTACGTTGGAAGTTTTAGTAGGCTAAACAAGTTCAGAGCCCAAGTGTTTGTGGTTCGTTTGAGAGGTTACCAGTGGGAGATGAGGACCAGCAAGAGCTTTCAGGGCTGGCACCTTTAGTGTAGGAGCAATCGCTGGACGTTCGCAATTTCGGTGTTGAGGTCTGGCCAGATTGAGCAGGAGAGGCTGTGTACGTTGGAAGTTTTCGTAGGCTAAACAAGTTCAGAGCCCAAGTGTTTGTGGTTCGTTTGAGAGGTTACCAGTGGGAGATGAGGACCAGCAAGAGCTTTCAGGGCTGACACCTTTAGTGTAGGAGCAATCGCTGGACGTTCGCAATTTCGGTGTTGAGCTCTGGCCAGATTGAGCAGGAGAGGCTGTGTACGTTGGAAGTTTTAGTAGGCTAAACAAGTTCAGAGCCCAAGTGTTTGTGGTTCGTTTGAGAGGTTACCAGTGGGAGATGAGGACCAGCAAGAGCTTTCAGGGCTGGCACCTTTAGTGTAGGAGCAATCGCTGGACGTTCGCAATTTCGGTGTTGAGCTCTGGCCAGGTTGAGCAGGAGAGGCTGTGTAAGTTGGAAGTTTTAGTAGGCTAAACAAGTTCAGAGCCCAAGTGTTTGTGGTTCGTTTGAGAGGTTACCAGTGGGAGATGAGGACCAGCAAGAGCTTTCAGGGCTGACACCTTTAGTGTAGGAGCAATCGCTGGACGTTCGCAATTTCGGTGTTGAGCTCTGGCCAGATTGAGCAGGAGAGGCTGTGTACGTTGGAAGTTTTAGTAGGCTAAACAAGTTCAGAGCCCAAGTGTTTGTGGTTCGTTTGAGAGGTTACCAGTGGGAGATGAGGACCAGCAAGAGCTTTCAGGGCTGGCACCTTTAGTGTAGGAGCAATCGCTGGACGTTCGCAATTTCGGTGTTGAATTTTGGGCAGATTGAGCAGGAGAGGCTGTGTACGTTGGAAGTTTTCGTAGGCTAAACAAGTTCAGAGCCCAAGTGTTTGTGGTTCGTTTGAGAGGTTACCAGTGGGAGATGAGGACCAGCAAGAGCTTTCAGGGCTGGCACCTTTAGTGTAGGAGCAATCGCCGGACGTTCGCAATTTCGGTGTTGAATTTTGGCCAGATTGAGCAGGAGAGGCTGTGTACGTTGGAAGTTTTCGTAGGCTAAACAAGTTCAGAGCCCAAGTGTTTGTGGTTCGTTTGAGAGGTTACCAGTGGGAGATGAGGACCAGCAAGAGCTTTCAGGACTGACACCTTTAGTGTAGGAGCAATCGCCGGACGTTCGCAATTTCGGTGTTGAGCTCTGGCCAGATTGAGCAGGAGAGGCTGTGTACGTTGGAAGTTTTAGTAGGCTAAACAAGTTCAGAGCCCAAGTGTTTGTGGTTCGTTTGAGAGGTTACCAGTGGGAGATGAGGACCAGCAAGAGCTTTCAGGGCTGGCACCTTTAGTGTAGGAGCAATCGCTGGACGTTCGCAATTTCGGTGTTGAATTTCGGGCAGATTGAGCAGGAGACGCTGTGTACGTTGGAAGTTTTAGTAGGCTAAACAAGTTCAGAGCCCAAGTGTTTGTGGTTCGTTTGAGAGGTTACCAGTGGGAGATGAGGACCAGCAAGAGCTTTCAGGGCTGGCACCTTTAGTGTAGGAGCAATCGCCGGACGTTCGCAATTTCGGTGTTGAGCTCTGGCCAGATTGAGCAGGAGAGGCTGTGTACGTTGGAAGTTTTAGTAGGCTAAACAAGTTCAGAGCCCAAGTGTTTGTGGTTCGTTTGAGAGGTTACCAGTGGGAGATGAGGACCAGCAAGAGCTTTCAGGGCTGGCACCTTTAGTGTAGGAGCAATCGCTGGACGTTCGCAATTTTGGTGTTGAGCTCTGGCCAGATTGAGCAGGAGAGGCTATGTACGTTGGAAGTTTTCGTAGGCTAAACAAGTTCAGAGCCCAAGTGTTTGTGGTTCGTTTGAGAGGTTACCAGTGGGAGATGAGGACCAGCAAGAGCTTTCAGGGCTGGCACCTTTAGTGTAGGAGCAATCGCTGGACGTTCGCTATTTCGGTGTTGAATTTTGGCCAGATTGAGCAGGAGAGGCTGTGTACGTTGGAAGTTTTCGTAGGCTAAACAAGTTCAGAGCCCAAGTGTTTGTGGTTCGTTTGAGAGGTTACCAGTGGGAGATGAGGACCAGCAAGAGCTTTCAGGGCTGGCACCTTTAGTGTAGGAGCAATCGCTGGACGTTCGCAATTTCGGTGTTGAGCTCTGGCCAGATTGAGCAGGAGAGGCTATGTACGTTGGAAGTTTTCGTAGGCTAAACAAGTTCAGAGCCCAAGTGTTTGTGGTTCGTTTGAGAGGTTACCAGTGGGAGATGAGGACCAGCAAGAGCTTTCAGGGCTGGCACCTTTAGTGTAGGAGCAATCGCTGGACGTTCGCAATTTCGGTGTTGAATTTCGGGCAGATTGAGCAGGAGAGGCTGTGTACGTTGGAAGTTTTCGTAGGCTAAACAAGTTCAGAGCCCAAGTGTTTGTGGTTCGTTTGAGAGGTTACCAGTGGGAGATGAGGACCAGCAAGAGCTTTCAGGGCTGGCACCTTTAGTGTAGGAGCAATCGCCGGACGTTCGCAATTTCGGTGTTGAGCTCTGGCCAGATTGAGCAGGAGAGGCTGTGTACGTTGGAAGTTTTCGTAGGCTAAACAAGTTCAGAGCCCAAGTGTTTGTGGTTCGTTTGAGAGGTTACCAGTGGGAGATGAGGACCAGCAAGAGCTTTCAGGGCTGGCACCTTTAGTGTAGGAGCAATCGCCGGACGTTCGCAATTTCGGTGTTGAATTTTGGCCAGATTGAGCAGGAGAGGCTGTGTACGTTGGAAGTTTTCGTAGGCTAAACAAGTTCAGAGCCCAAGTGTTTGTGGTTCGTTTGAGAGGTTACCAGTGGGAGATGAGGACCAGCAAGAGCTTTCAGGACTGACACCTTTAGTGTAGGAGCAATCGCCGGACGTTCGCAATTTCGGTGTTGAGCTCTGACCAGATTGAGCAGGAGAGGCTGTGTACGTTGGAAGTTTTAGTAGGCTAAACAAGTTCAGAGCCCAAGTGTTTGTGGTTCGTTTGAGAGATTACCAGTGGGAGATGAGGACCAGCAAGAGCTTTCAGGGCTGGCACCTTTAGTGTAGGAGCAATCGCTGGACGTTCGCAATTTCGGTGTTGAATTTCGGGCAGATTGAGCAGGAGAGGCTGTGTACGTTGGAAGTTTTAGTAGGCTAAACAAGTTCAGAGCCCAAGTGTTTGTGGTTCGTTTGAGAGGTTACCAGTGGGAGATGAGGACCAGCAAGAGCTTTCAGGGCTGGCACCTTTAGTGTACGAGCAATCGCCGGACGTTCGCAATTTCGGTGTTGAGCTCTGGCCAGATTGAGCAGGAGAGGCTGTGTACGTTGGAAGTTTTAGTAGGCTAAAGAAGCTCAGAGCCCAAGTGTTTGTGGTTCTTTTGAGAGGTTACCAGTGGGAGATGAGGACCAGCAAGAGCTTTCAGGGCTGGCACCTTTAGTGTAGGAGCAATCGCTGGACGTTCGCAATTTCGGTGTTTAATTTCGGGCAGATTGAGCAGGAGAGGCTGTGTACGTTGGAAGTTTTCGTAGGCTAAACAAGTTCAGAGCCCAAGTGTTTGTGGTTCGTTTGAGAGATTACCAGTGGGAGATGAGGACCAGCAAGAGCTTTCAGGGCTGGCACCTTTAGTGTAGGAGCAATCGCTGGACGTTCGCAATTTCGGTGTTGAATTTCGGGCAGATTGAGCAGGAGAGGCTGTGTACATTGGAAGTTTTAGTAGGCTAAACAAGTTCAGAGCCCAAGTGTTTGTGGTTCGTTTGAGAGGTTACCAGTGGGAGATGAGGACCAGCAGGAGCTTTCAGGGCTGGCACCTTTAGTGTAGGAGCAATCGCCGGACGTTCGCAATTTCGGTGTTGAGCTCTGGCCAGATTGAGCAGGAGAGGCTGTGTACGTTGGAAGTTTTAGTAGGCTAAAGAAGCTCAGAGCCCAAGTGTTTGTGGTTCTTTTGAGAGGTTACCAGTGGGAGATGAGGACCAGCAAGAGCTTTCAGGGCTGGCACCTTTAGTGTAGGAGCAATCGCTGGACGTTCGCAATTTCGGTGTTGAATTTCGGGCAGATTGAGCAGGAGAGGCTGTGTACGTTGGAAGTTTTCGTAGGCTAAACAAGTTCAGAGCCCAAGTGTTTGTGGTTCGTTTGAGAGGTTACCAGTGGGAGATGAGGACCAGCAAGAGCTTTCAGGGCTGGCACCTTTAGTGTAGGAGCAATCGCCGGACGTTCGCAATTTCGGTGTTGAGCTCTGGCCAGATTGAGCAGGAGAGGCTGTGTACGTTGGAAGTTTTAGTAGGCTAAACAAGTTCAGAGCCCAAGTGTTTGTGGTTCGTTTGAGAGGTTACCAGTGGGAGATGAGGACCAGCAAGAGCTTTCAGGGCTGGCACCTTTAGTGTAGGAGCAATCGCTGGACGTTCGCAATTTCGGTGTTGAGCTCTGGCCAGATTGAGCAGGAGAGGCTATGTACGTTGGAAGTTTTCGTAGGCTAAACAAGTTCAGAGCCCAAGTGTTTGTGGTTCGTTTGAGAGGTTACCAGTGGGAGATGAGGACCAGCAAGAGCTTTCAGGGCTGGCACCTTTAGTGTAGGAGCAATCGCTGGACGTTCGCAATTTCGGTGTTGAATTTTGGCCAGATTGAGCAGGAGAGGCTGTGTACGTTGGAAGTTTTCGTAGGCTAAACAAGTTCAGAGCCCAAGTGTTTGTGGTTCGTTTGAGAGGTTACCAGTGGGAGATGAGGACCAGCAAGAGCTTTCAGGGCTGACACCTTTAGTGTAGGAGCAATCGCCGGACGTTCGCAATTTCGGTGTTGAGCTCTGGCCAGATTGAGCAGGAGAGGCTGTGTACGTTGGAAGTTTTAGTAGGCTAAACAAGTTCAGAGCCCAAGTGTTTGTGGTTCGTTTGAGAGGTTACCAGTGGGAGATGAGGACCAGCAAGAGCTTTCAGGGCTGGCACCTTTAGTGTAGGAGCAATCGCCGGACGTTCGCAATTTCGGTGTTGAGCTCTGGCTAGATTGAGCAGGAGAGGCTGTGTACGTTGGAAGTTTTAGTAGGCTAAACAAGTTCAGAGCCCAAGTGTTTGTGGTTCGTTTGAGAGGTTACCAGTGGGAGATGAGGACCAGCAAGAGCTTTCAGGGCTGGCACCTTTAGTGTAGGAGCAATCGCTGGACGTTCGCAATTTCGGTGTTGAATTTCGGGCAGATTGAGCAGGAGAGGCTGTGTACGTTGGAAGTTTTAGTAGGCTAAACAAGTTCAGAGCCCAAGTGTTTGTGGTTCGTTTGAGAGGTTACCAGTGGGAGATGAGGACCAGCAAGAGCTTTCAGGGCTGGCACCTTTAGTGTAGGAGCAATCGCTGGACGTTCGCTATTTCGGTGTTGAATTTTGGCCAGATTGAGCAGGAGAGGCTGTGTACGTTGGAAGTTTTCGTAGGCTAAACAAGTTCAGAGCCCAAGTGTTTCTGGTTCGTTTGAGAGGTTACCAGTGGGAGATGAGGACCAGCAAGAGCTTTCAGGGCTGGCACCTTTAGTGTAGGAGCAATCGCTGGACGTTCGCAATTTCGGTGTTGAATTTCGACAGATTGAGCAGGAGAGGCTGTGTACGTTGGAAGTTTTAGTAGGCTAAACAAGTTCAGAGCCCAAGTGTTTGTGGTTCGTTTGAGAGGTTACCAGTGGGAGATGAGGACCAGCAAGAGCTTTCAGGGCTGGCACCTTTAGTGTAGGAGCAATCGCTGGACGTTCGCAATTTCGGTGTTGAATTTCGGGCAGATTGAGCAGGAGAGGCTGTGTACGTTGGAAGTTTTAGTAGGCTAAACAAGTTCAGAGCCCAAGTGTTTGTGGTTCGTTTGAGAGGTTACCAGTGGGAGCATGAGGACCAGCAAGAGCTTTCAGGGCTGGCACCTTTAGTGTAGGAGCAATCGCCGGACGTTCGCAATTTCGGTGTTGAATTTCGGGCAGATTGAGCAGGAGAGGCTGTGTACGTTGGAAGTTTTCGTAGGCTAAACAAGTTCAGAGCCCAAGTGTTTGTGGTTCGTTTGAGAGGTTACCAGTGGAGATGAGGACCAGCAAGAGCTTTCAGGGCTGGCACCTTTAGTGTAGGAGCAATCGCGCGAACGTTCGCAATTTCGGTGTTGAGCTCTGGCCAGATTGAGCAGGAGAGGCTGTGTACGTTGGAAGTTTTAGTAGGCTAAACAAGTTCAGAGCCCAAGTGTTTGTGGTTCGTTCTGAGAGGTTACCAGTGGGAGATGAGGACCAGCAAGAGCTTTCAGGGCTGGCACCTTTAGTGTAGGAGCAATCCCTGGACGTTCGCAATTTTGGTGTTGAGCTCTGGCCAGATTGAGCAGGAGAGGCTATGTACGTTGAAGTTTTCGTAGGCTAAACAAGTTCAGACGCCAAGTGTTTGTGGTTCGTTGAGAGGTTACCAGTGGGAGATGAGGACCAGCAAGAGCTTTCAGGGCTGGCACCTTTAGTGTAGGAGCAATCGCTGGAACGTTCGCTATTTCGGTGTTGAATTTTGGCCAGATTGAGCAGGAGAGGCTGTGTACGTTGGAAGTTTTCGTAGGCTAAACAAGTTCAGAGCCCAAGTGTTTGTGGTTCGTTTGAGAGGTTACCAGTGGGAGATGAGGACCAGCAAGAGCTTTCAGGGCTGGCACCTTTAGTGTAGGAGCAATCGCTGGACGTTCGCAATTTCGGTGTTGAATTTTGGCCAGATTGAGCAGGAGAGGCTGTGTACGTTGGAAGTTTTCGTAGGCTAAACAAGTTCAGAGCCCAAGTGTTTGTGGTTCGTTTGAGAGGTTACCAGTGGGAGATGAGGACCAGCAAGAGCTTTCAGGGCTGGCACCTTTAGTGTAGGAGCAATCGCTGGACGTTGGCAATTTCGGTGTTGAGCTCTGGCCAGATTGAGCAGGAGAGGCTGTGTACGTTGGAAGTTTTCGTAGGCTAAACAAGTTCAGAGCCCAAGTGTTTGTGGTTCGTTTGAGAGGTTACCAGTGGGAGATGAGGACCAGCAAGAGCTTTCAGGGCTGGCACCTTTAGTGTAGGAGCAATCGCTGGACGTTCGCAATTTCGGTGTTGAATTTTGGCCAGATTGAGCAGGAGAGGCTGTGTACGTTGGAAGTTTTCGTAGGCTAAACAAGTTCAGAGCCCAAGTGTTTGTGGTTCGTTTGAGAGGTTACCAGTGGGAGATGAGGACCAGCAAGAGCTTTCAGGACTGACACCTTTAGTGTAGGAGCAATCGCCGGACGTTCGCAATTTCGGTGTTGAGCTCTGACCAGATTGAGCAGGAGAGGCTGTGTACGTTGGAAGTTTTAGTAGGCTAAACAAGTTCAGAGCCCAAGTGTTTGTGGTTCGTTTGAGAGATTACCAGTGGGAGATGAGGACCAGCAAGAGCTTTCAGGGCTGGCACCTTTAGTGTAGGAGCAATCGCTGGACGTTCGCAATTTCGGTGTTGAATTTCGGGCAGATTGAGCAGGAGAGGCTGTGTACGTTGGAAGTTTTAGTAGGCTAAACAAGTTCAGAGCCCAAGTGTTTGTGGTTCGTTTGAGAGGTTACCAGTGGGAGATGAGGACCAGCAAGAGCTTTCAGGGCTGGCACCTTTAGTGTAGGAGCAATCGCCGGACGTTCGCAATTTCGGTGTTGAGCTCTGGCCAGATTGAGCAGGAGAGGCTGTGTACGTTGGAAGTTTTAGTAGGCTAAAGAAGCTCAGAGCCCAAGTGTTTGTGGTTCTTTTGAGAGGTTACCAGTGGGAGATGAGGACCAGCAAGAGCTTTCAGGGCTGGCACCTTTAGTGTAGGAGCAATCGCTGGACGTTCGCAATTTCGGTGTTTAATTTCGGGCAGATTGAGCAGGAGAGGCTGTGTACGTTGGAAGTTTTCGTAGGCTAAACAAGTTCAGAGCCCAAGTGTTTGTGGTTCGTTTGAGAGGTTACCAGTGGGAGATGAGGACCAGCAAGAGCTTTCAGGGCTGGCACCTTTAGTGTAGGAGCAATCGCCGGACGTTCGCAATTTCGGTGTTGAGCTCTGGCCAGATTGAGCAGGAGAGGCTGTGTACGTTGGAAGTTTTAGTAGGCTAAACAAGTTCAGAGCCCAAGTGTTTGTGGTTCGTTTGAGAGGTTACCAGTGGGAGATGAGGACCAGCAAGAGCTTTCAGGGCTGGCACCTTTAGTGTAGGAGCAATCGCTGGACGTTCGCAATTTTGGTGTTGAGCTCTGGCCAGATTGAGCAGGAGAGGCTATGTACGTTGGAAGTTTTCGTAGGCTAAACAAGTTCAGAGCCCAAGTGTTTGTGGTTCGTTTGAGAGATTACCAGTGGGAGATGAGGACCAGCAAGAGCTTTCAGGGCTGGCACCTTTAGTGTAGGAGCAATCGCTGGACGTTCGCAATTTCGGTGTTGAATTTCGGGCAGATTGAGCAGGAGAGGCTGTGTACGTTGGAAGTTTTAGTAGGCTAAACAAGTTCAGAGCCCAAGTGTTTGTGGTTCGTTTGAGAGGTTACCAGTGGGAGATGAGGACCAGCAGGAGCTTTCAGGGCTGGCACCTTTAGTGTAGGAGCAATCGCCGGACGTTCGCAATTTCGGTGTTGAGCTCTGGCCAGATTGAGCAGGAGAGGCTGTGTACGTTGGAAGTTTTAGTAGGCTAAAGAAGCTCAGAGCCCAAGTGTTTGTGGTTCTTTTGAGAGGTTACCAGTGGGAGATGAGGACCAGCAAGAGCTTTCAGGGCTGGCACCTTTAGTGTAGGAGCAATCGCTGGACGTTCGCAATTTCGGTGTTTAATTTCGGGCAGATTGAGCAGGAGAGGCTGTGTACGTTGGAAGTTTTAGTAGGCTAAACAAGTTCAGAGCCCAAGTGTTTGTGGTTCGTTTGAGAGGTTACCAGTGGGAGATGAGGACCAGCAAGAGCTTTCAGGGCTGGCACCTTTAGTGTAGGAGCAATCGCCGGACGTTCGCAATTTCGGTGTTGAGCTCTGGCCAGATTGAGCAGGAGAGGCTGTGTACGTTGGAAGTTTTAGTAGGCTAAACAAGTTCAGAGCCCAAGTGTTTGTGGTTCGTTTGAGAGGTTACCAGTGGGAGATGAGGACCAGCAAGAGCTTTCAGGGCTGGCACCTTTAGTGTAGGAGCAATCGCTGGACGTTCGCAATTTTGGTGTTGAGCTCTGGCCAGATTGAGCAGGAGAGGCTATGTACGTTGGAAGTTTTCGTAGGCTAAACAAGTTCAGAGCCCAAGTGTTTGTGGTTCGTTTGAGAGGTTACCAGTGGGAGATGAGGACCAGCAAGAGCTTTCAGGGCTGGCACCTTTAGTGTAGGAGCAATCGCTGGACGTTCGCAATTTCGGTGTTGAATTTCGGGCAGATTGAGCAGGAGAGGCTGTGTACGTTGGAAGTTTTAGTAGGCTAAACAAGTTCAGAGCCCAAGTGTTTGTGGTTCGTTTGAGAGGTTACCAGTGGGAGATGAGGACCAGCAAGAGCTTTCAGGGCTGGCACCTTTAGTGTAGGAGCAATCGCTGGACGTTCGCAATTTCGGTGTTGAGCTCTGGCCAGATTGAGCAGGAGAGGCTGTGTACGTTGGAAGTTTTCGTAGGCTAAACAAGTTCAGAGCCCAAGTGTTTGTGGTTCGTTTGAGAGGTTACCAGTGGGAGATGAGGACCAGCAAGAGCTTTCAGGGCTGGCACCTTTAGTGTAGGAGCAATCGCCGGACGTTCGCAATTTCGGTGTTGAGCTCTGGCCAGATTGAGCAGGAGAGGCTGTGTACGTTGGAAGTTTTAGTAGGCTAAAGAAGCTCAGAGCCCAAGTGTTTGTGGTTCGTTTGAGAGCTTACCAGTGGGAGATGAGGACCAGCAAGAGCTTTCAGGGCTGGCACCTTTAGTGTAGGAGCAATCGCTGGACGTTCGCAATTTCGGTGTTGAATTTCGGGCAGATTGAGCAGGAGAGGCTGTGTACGTTGGAAGTTTTAGTAGGCTAAACAAGTTCAGAGCCCAAGTGTTTGTGGTTCGTTTGAGAGGTTACCAGTGGGAGATGAGGACCAGCAAGAGCTTTCAGGGCTGGCACCTTTAGTGTAGGAGCAATCGCTGGACGTTCGCAATTTCGGTGTTGAATTTCGGGCAGATTGAGCAGGAGAGGCTGTGTACGTTGGAAGTTTTCGTAGGCTAAACAAGTTCAGAGCCCAAGTGTTTGTGTTCGTTTGAGAGGTTACCAGTGGGAGATGAGGACCAGCAAGAGCTTTCAGGGCTGGCACCTTTAGTGTAGGAGCAATCGCCGGACGTTCGCAATTTCGGTGTTGAGCTCTGGCCAGATTGAGCAGGAGAGGCTGTGTACGTTGGAAGTTTTAGTAGGCTAAACAAGTTCAGAGCCCAAGTGTTTGTGGTTCGTTTGAGAGGTTACCAGTGGGAGATGAGGACCAGCAAGAGCTTTCAGGGCTGGCACCTTTAGTGTAGGAGCAATCGCTGGACGTTCGCAATTTCGGTGTTGAGCTCTGGCCAGATTGAGCAGGAGAGGCTGTGTACGTTGGAAGTTTTAGTAGGCTAAACAAGTTCAGAGCCCAAGTGTTTGTGGTTCGTTTGAGAGGTTACCAGTGGGAGATGAGGACCAGCAAGAGCTTTCAGGGCTGGCACCTTTAGTGTAGGAGCAATCGCTGGACGTTCGCAATTTCGGTGTTGAATTTTGGCCAGATTGAGCAGGAGAGGCTGTGTACGTTGGAAGTTTTAGTAGGCTAAACAAGTTCAGAGCCCAAGTGTTTGTGGTTCGTTTGAGAGGTTACCAGTGGGAGATGAGGACCAGCAAGAGCTTTCAGGGCTGGCACCTTTAGTGTAGGAGCAATCGCCGGACGTTCGCAATTTCGGTGTTGAGCTCTGGCTAGATTGAGCAGGAGAGGCTGTGTACGTTGGAAGTTTTAGTAGGCTAAACAAGTTCAGAGCCCAAGTGTTTGTGGTTCGTTTGAGAGGTTACCAGTGGGAGATGAGGACCAGCAAGAGCTTTCAGGGCTGGCACCTTTAGTGTAGGAGCAATCGCTGGACGTTCGCAATTTCGGTGTTGAATTTTGGCCAGATTGAGCAGGAGAGGCTGTGTACGTTGGAAGTTTTCGTAGGCTAAACAAGTTCAGAGCCCAAGTGTTTGTGGTTCGTTTGAGAGGTTACCAGTGGGAGATGAGGACCAGCAAGAGCTTTCAGGGCTGGCACCTTTAGTGTAGGAGCAATCGCCGGACGTTCGCAATTTCGGTGTTGAATTTCGGGCAGATTGAGCAGGAGAGGCTGTGTACGTTGGAAGTTTTAGTAGGCTAAACAAGTTCAGAGCCCAAGTGTTTGTGGTTCGTTTGAGAGGTTACCAGTGGGAGATGAGGACCAGCAAGAGCTTTCAGGGCTGGCACCTTTAGTGTAGGAGCAATCGCCGGACGTTTGCAATTTCGGTGTTGAATTTTGGCCAGATTGAGCAGTAGAGGCTGTGTACGTTGGAAGTTTTAGTAGGCTAAACAAGTTCAGAGCCCAAGTGTTTGTGGTTCGTTTGAGAGGTTACCAGTGGGAGATGAGGACCAGCAAGAGCTTTCAGGGCTGACACCTTTAGTGTAGGAGCAATCGCCGGACGTTCGCAATTTCGGTGTTGAGCTCTGGCCAGATTGAGCAGGAGAGGCTGTGTACGTTGGAAGTTTTAGTAGGCTAAACAAGTTCAGAGCCCAAGTGTTTGTGGTTCGTTTGAGAGGTTACCAGTGGGAGATGAGGACCAGCAAGAGCTTTCAGGGCTGGCACCTTTAGTGTAGGAGCAATCGCTGGACGTTCGCAATTTCGGTGTTGAATTTCGGGCAGATTGAGCAGGAGACGCTGTGTACGTTGGAAGTTTTAGTAGGCTAAACAAGTTCAGAGCCCAAGTGTTTGTGGTTCGTTTGAGAGGTTACCAGTGGGAGATGAGGACCAGCAAGAGCTTTCAGGGCTGGCACCTTTAGTGTAGGAGCAATCGCCGGACGTTCGCAATTTCGGTGTTGAGCTCTGGCCAGATTGAGCAGGAGAGGCTGTGTACGTTGGAAGTTTTAGTAGGCTAAACAAGTTCAGAGCCCAAGTGTTTGTGGTTCGTTTGAGAGGTTACCAGTGGGAGATGAGGACCAGCAAGAGCTTTCAGGGCTGGCACCTTTAGTGTAGGAGCAATCGCTGGACGTTCGCAATTTTGGTGTTGAGCTCTGGCCAGATTGAGCAGGAGAGGCTATGTACGTTGGAAGTTTTCGTAGGCTAAACAAGTTCAGAGCCCAAGTGTTTGTGGTTCGTTTGAGAGGTTACCAGTGGGAGATGAGGACCAGCAAGAGCTTTCAGGGCTGGCACCTTTAGTGTAGGAGCAATCGCTGGACGTTCGCTATTTCGGTGTTGAATTTTGGCCAGATTGAGCAGGAGAGGCTGTGTACGTTGGAAGTTTTCGTAGGCTAAACAAGTTCAGAGCCCAAGTGTTTGTGGTTCGTTTGAGAGGTTACCAGTGGGAGATGAGGACCAGCAAGAGCTTTCAGGGCTGGCACCTTTAGTGTAGGAGCAATCGCTGGACGTTCGCAATTTCGGTGTTGAATTTTGGCCAGATTGAGCAGGAGAGGCTGTGTACGTTGGAAGTTTTCGTAGGCTAAACAAGTTCAGAGCCCAAGTGTTTGTGGTTCGTTTGAGAGGTTACCAGTGGGAGATGAGGACCAGCAAGAGCTTTCAGGGCTGGCACCTTTAGTGTAGGAGCAATCGCTGGACGTTCGCAATTTCGGTGTTGAGCTCTGGCCAGATTGAGCAGGAGAGGCTGTGTACGTTGGAAGTTTTAGTAGGCTAAACAAGTTCAGAGCCCAAGTGTTTGTGGTTCGTTTGAGAGATTACCAGTGGGAGATGAGGACCAGCAAGAGCTTTCAGGGCTGGCACCTTTAGTGTAGGAGCAATCGCCGGACGTTCGCAATTTCGGTGTTGAATTTTGGCCAGATTGAGCAGGAGAGGCTGTGTACGTTGGAAGTTTTCGTAGGCTAAACAAGTTCAGAGCCCAAGTGTTTGTGGTTCGTTTGAGAGGTTACCAGTGGGAGATGAGGACCAGCAAGAGCTTTCAGGACTGACACCTTTAGTGTAGGAGCATTCGCCGGACGTTCGCAATTTCGGTGTTGAGCTCTGACCAGATTGAGCAGGAGAGGCTGTGTACGTTGGAAGTTTTTGTAGGCTAAACAAGTTCAGAGCCCAAGTGTTTGTGGTTCGTTTGAGAGATTACCAGTGGGAGATGAGGACCAGCAAGAGCTTTCAGGGCTGGCACCTTTAGTGTAGGAGCAATCGCTGGACGTTCGCAATTTCGGTGTTGAATTTCGGGCAGATTGAGCAGGAGAGGCTGTGTACGTTGGAAGTTTTAGTAGGCTAAACAAGTTCAGAGCCCAAGTGTTTGTGGTTCGTTTGAGAGGTTACCAGTGGGAGATGAGGACCAGCAAGAGCTTTCAGGGCTGGCACCTTTAGTGTAGGAGCAATCGCCGGACGTTCGCAATTTCGGTGTTGAGCTCTGGCCAGATTGAGCAGGAGAGGCTGTGTACGTTGGAAGTTTTAGTAGGCTAAAGAAGCTCAGAGCCCAAGTGTTTGTGGTTCTTTTGAGAGGTTACCAGTGGGAGATGAGGACCAGCAAGAGCTTTCAGGGCTGGCACCTTTAGTGTAGGAGCAATCGCTGGACGTTCGCAATTTCGGTGTTTAATTTCGGGCAGATTGAGCAGGAGAGGCTGTGTACGTTGGAAGTTTTCGTAGGCTAAACAAGTTCAGAGCCCAAGTGTTTGTGGTTCGTTTGAGAGGTTACCAGTGGGAGATGAGGACCAGCAAGAGCTTTCAGGGCTGGCACCTTTAGTGTAGGAGCAATCGCCGGAGGTTCGCAATTTCGGTGTTGAGCTCTGGCCAGATTGAGCAGGAGAGGCTGTGTACGTTGGAAGTTTTAGTAGGCTAAACAAGTTCAGAGCCCAAGTGTTTGTGGTTCGTTTGAGAGGTTACCAGTGGGAGATGAGGACCAGCAAGAGCTTTCAGGGCTGGCACCTTTAGTGTAGGAGCAATCGCTGGACGTTCGCAATTTTGGTGTTGAGCTCTGGCCAGATTGAGCAGGAGAGGCTATGTACGTTGGAAGTTTTCGTAGGCTAAACAAGTTCAGAGCCCAAGTGTTTGTGGTTCGTTTGAGAGGTTACCAGTGGGAGATGAGGACCAGCAAGAGCTTTCAGGGCTGGCACCTTTAGTGTAGGAGCAATCGCTGGACGTTCGCAATTTCGGTGTTGAATTTTGGCCAGATTGAGCAGGAGAGGCTGTGTACGTTGGAAGTTTTCGTAGGCTAAACAAGTTCAGAGCCCAAGTGTTTGTGGTTCGTTTGAGAGGTTACCAGTGGGAGATGAGGACCAGCAAGAGCTTTCAGGGCTGGCACCTTTAGTGTAGGAGCAATCGCTGGACGTTCGCAATTTCGGTGTTGAGCTCTGGCCAGATTGAGCAGGAGAGGCTGTGTACGTTGGAAGTTTTCGTAGGCTAAACAAGTTCAGAGCCCAAGTGTTTGTGGTTCGTTTGAGAGGTTACCAGTGGGAGATGAGGACCAGCAAGAGCTTTCAGGGCTGGCACCTTTAGTGTAGGAGCAATCGCTGGACGTTCGCAATTTCGGTGTTGAGCTCTGGCCAGGTTGAGCAGGAGAGGCTGTGTACGTTGGAAGTTTTAGTAGGCTAAACAAGTTCAGAGCCCAAGTGTTTGTGGTTCGTTTGAGAGGTTACCAGTGGGAGATGAGGACCAGCAAGAGCTTTCAGGGCTGACACCTTTAGTGTAGGAGCAATCGCTGGACGTTCGCAATTTCGGTGTTGAGCTCTGGCCAGATTGAGCAGGAGAGGCTGTGTACGTTGGAAGTTTTAGTAGGCTAAACAAGTTCAGAGCCCAAGTGTTTGTGGTTCGTTTGAGAGGTTACCAGTGGGAGATGAGGACCAGCAAGAGCTTTCAGGGCTGGCACCTTTAGTGTAGGAGCAATCGCCGGACGTTCGCAATTTCGGTGTTGAGCTCTGGCCAGATTGAGCAGGAGAGGCTGTGTCCGTTGGAAGTTTTAGTAGGCTAAACAAGTTCAGAGCCCAAGTGTTTGTGGTTCGTTTGAGAGGTTACCAGTGGGAGATGAGGACCAGCAAGAGCTTTCAGGGCTGGCACCTTTAGTGTAGGAGCAATCGCCGGACGTTCGCAATTTCGGTGTTGAGCTCTGGCCAGATTGAGCAGGAGAGGCTGTGTACGTTGGAAGTTTTAGTAGGCTAAAGAAGCTCAGAGCCCAAGTGTTTGTGGTTCGTTTGAGAGGTTACCAGTGGGAGATGAGGACCAGCAAGAGCTTTCAGGGCTGGCACCTTTAGTGTAGGAGCAATCGCTGGACGTTCGCAATTTCGGTGTTGAATTTTGGCCAGATTGAGCAGGAGAGGCTGTGTACGTTGGAAGTTTTAGTAGGCTAAACAAGTTCAGAGCCCAAGTGTTTGTGGTTCGTTTGAGAGGTTACCAGTGGGAGATGAGGACCAGCAAGAGCTTTCAGGGCTGGCACCTTTAGTGTAGGAGCAATCGCTGGACGTTCGCAATTTCGGTGTTGAATTTCGGGCAGATTGAGCAGGAGAGGCTGTGTACGTTGGAAGTTTTCGCAGGCTAAACAAGTTCAGAGCCCAAGTGTTTGTGGTTCGTTTGAGAGGTTACCAGTGGGAGATGAGGACCAGCAAGAGCTTTCAGGGCTGACACCTTTAGTGTAGGAGCAATCGCCGGACGTTCGCAATTTCGGTGTTGAGCTCTGGCCAGATTGAGCAGGAGAGGCTGTGTACGTTGGAAGTTTTAGTAGGCTAAACAAGTTCAGAGCCCAAGTGTTTCTGGTTCGTTTGAGAGGTTACCAGTGGGAGATGAGGACCAGCAAGAGCTTTCAGGGCTGGCACCTTTAGTGTAGGAGCAATCGCTGGACGTTCGCAATTTCGGTGTTGAGCTCTGGCCAGATTGAGCAGGAGAGGCTGTGTACGTTGGAAGTTTTAGTAGGCTAAAGAAGCTCAGAGCCCAAGTGTTTGTGGTTCGTTTGAGAGGTTACCAGTGGGAGATGAGGACCAGCAAGAGCTTTCAGGGCTGGCACCTTTAGTGTAGGAGCAATCGCTGGACGTTCGCAATTTCGGTGTTGAATTTTGGCCAGATTGAGCAGGAGAGGCTGTGTACGTTGGAAGTTTTAGTAGGCTAAACAAGTTCAGAGCCCAAGTGTTTGTGGTTCGTTTGAGAGGTTACCAGTGGGAGATGAGGACCAGCAAGAGCTTTCAGGGCTGGCACCTTTAGTGTAGGAGCAATCGCTGGACGTTCGCAATTTCGGTGTTGAGCTCTGGCCAGATTGAGCAGGAGAGGCTGTGTACGTTGGAAGTTTTCGTAGGCTAAACAAGTTCAGAGCCCAAGTGTTTGTGGTTCGTTTGAGAGGTTACCAGTGGGAGATGAGGACCAGCAAGAGCTTTCAGGGCTGGCACCTTTAGTGTAGGAGCAATCGCTGGACGTTCGCAATTTCGGTGTTGAGCTCTGGCCAGGTTGAGCAGGAGAGGCTGTGTACGTTGGAAGTTTTCGTAGGCTAAACAAGTTCAGAGCCCAAGTGTTTGTGGTTCGTTTGAGAGGTTACCAGTGGGAGATGAGGACCAGCAAGAGCTTTCAGGGCTGGCACCTTTAGTGTAGGAGCAATCGCTGGACGTTCGCAATTTCGGTGTTGAGCTCTGGCCAGATTGAGCAGGAGAGGCTGTGTACGTTGGAAGTTTTCGTAGGCTAAACAAGTTCAGAGCCCAAGTGTTTGTGGTTCGTTTGAGAGGTTACCAGTGGGAGATGAGGACCAGGAAGAGCTTTCAGGGCTGACACCTTTAGTGTAGGAGCAATCGCCGGACGTTCGCAATTTCGGTGTTGAGCTCTGGCCAGATTGAGCAGGAGAGGCTGTGTACGTTGGAAGTTTTAGTAGGCTAAACAAGTTCAGAGCCCAAGTGTTTGTGGTTCGTTTGAGAGGTTACCAGTGGGAGATGAGGACCAGCAAGAGCTTTCAGGGCTGGCACCTTTAGTGTAGGAGCAATCGCTGGATGTTCGCAATTTCGGTGTTGAGCTCTGGCCAGGTTGAGCAGGAGAGGCTGTGTAAGTTGGAAGTTTTAGTAGGCTAAACAAGTTCAGAGCCCAAGTGTTTGTGGTTCGTTTGAGAGGTTACCAGTGGGAGATGAGGACCAGCAAGAGCTTTCAGGGCTGACACCTTTAGTGTAGGAGCAATCGCCGGACGTTCGCAATTTCGGTGTTGAGCTCTGGCCAGATTGAGCAGGAGAGGCTGTGTACGTTGGAAGTTTTAGTAGGCTAAACAAGTTCAGAGCCCAAGTGTTTGTGGTTCGTTTGAGAGGTTACCAGTGGGAGATGAGGACCAGCAAGAGCTTTCAGGGCTGGCACCTTTAGTGTAGGAGCAATCGCTGGACGTTCGCAATTTCGGTGTTGAGCTCTGGCCAGATTGAGCAGGAGAGGCTGTGTACGTTGGAAGTTTTCGTAGGCTAAACAAGTTCAGAGCCCAAGTGTTTGTGGTTCGTTTGAGAGGTTACCAGTGGGAGATGAGGACCAGCAAGAGCTTTCAGGGCTGGCACCTTTAGTGTAGGAGCAA
Organism: Gavia stellata; assembly: GCF_030936135.1. Classification (NCBI taxonomy): domain Eukaryota; kingdom Metazoa; phylum Chordata; class Aves; order Gaviiformes; family Gaviidae; genus Gavia; species Gavia stellata. The sequence goes on from NW_026777112.1 coordinate 35,086, forward strand.
TCGCCGGACGTTCGCAATTTCGGTGTTGAGCTCTGGCCAGATTGAGCAGGAGAGGCTGTGTACGTTGGAAGTTTTCGTAGGCTAAACAAGTTCAGAGCCCAAGTGTTTGTGGTTCGTTTGAGAGGTTACCAGTGGGAGATGAGGACCAGCAAGAGCTTTCAGGGCTGGCACCTTTAGTGTAGGAGCAATCGCTGGACGTTCGCAATTTCGGTGTTGAGCTCTGGCCAGATTAAGCAGGAGAGGCTGTGTACGTTGGAAGTTTTCGTAGGCTAAACAAGTTCAGAGCCCAAGTGTTTGTAGTTCGTTTGAGAGGTTACCAGTGGGAGATGAGGACCAGCAAGAGCTTTCAGGGCTGGCACCTTTAGTGTAGGAGCAATCGCTGGACGTTCGCAATTTCGGTGTTGAATTTCGGGCAGATTGAGCAGGAGAGGCTGTGTACGTTGGAAGTTTTAGTAGGCTAAACAAGTTCAGAGCCCAAGTGTTTGTGGTTCGTTTGAGAGGTTACCAGTGGGAGATGAGGACCAGCAAGAGCTTTCAGGGCTGGCACCTTTAGTGTAGGAGCAATCGCCGGACGTTCGCAATTTCGGTGTTGAGCTCTGGCCAGATTGAGCAGGAGAGGCTGTGTCCGTTGGAAGTTTTAGTAGGCTAAACAAGTTCAGAGCCCAAGTGTTTGTGGTTCGTTTGAGAGGTTACCAGTGGGAGATGAGGACCAGCAAGAGCTTTCAGGGCTGGCACCTTTAGTGTAGGAGCAATCGCCGGACGTTCGCAATTTCGGTGTTGAGCTCTGGCCAGATTGAGCAGGAGAGGCTGTGTACGTTGGAAGTTTTAGTAGGCTAAACAAGCTCAGAGCCCAAGTGTTTGTGGTTCGTTTGAGAGGTTACCAGTGGGAGATGAGGACCAGCAAGAGCTTTCAGGGCTGGCACCTTTAGTGTAGGAGCAATCGCTGGACGTTCGCAATTTCGGTGTTGAATTTTGGCCAGATTGAGCAGGAGAGGCTGTGTACGTTGGAAGTTTTAGTAGGCTAAACAAGTTCAGAGCCCAAGTGTTTGTGGTTCGTTTGAGAGGTTACCAGTGGGAGATGAGGACCAGCAAGAGCTTTCAGGGCTGGCACCTTTAGTGTAGGAGCAATCGCTGGACGTTCGCAATTTCGGTGTTGAATTTCGGGCAGATTGAGCAGGAGAGGCTGTGTACGTTGGAAGTTTTCGCAGGCTAAACAAGTTCAGAGCCCAAGTGTTTGTGGTTCGTTTGAGAGGTTACCAGTGGGAGATGAGGACCAGCAAGAGCTTTCAGGGCTGACACCTTTAGTGTAGGAGCAATCGCCGGACGTTCGCAATTTCGGTGTTGACTCTGGCCAGATTGAGCAGGAGAGGCTGTGTACGTTGGAAGTTTTAGTAGGCTAAACAAGTTCAGAGCCCAAGTGTTTCTGGTTCGTTTGAGAGGTTACCAGTGGGAGATGAGGACCAGCAAGAGCTTTCAGGGCTGGCACCTTTAGTGTAGGAGCAATCGCTGGACGTTCGCAATTTCGGTGTTGAGCTCTGGCCAGATTGAGCAGGAGAGGCTGTGTACGTTGGAAGTTTTCGTAGGCTAAACAAGTTCAGAGCCCAAGTGTTTGTGGTTCGTTTGAGAGGTTACCAGTGGGAGATGAGGACCAGCAAGAGCTTTCAGGGCTGGCACCTTTAGTGTAGGAGCAATCGCTGGACGTTCGCAATTTCGGTGTTGAATTTTGGCCAGATTGAGCAGGAGAGGCTGTGTACGTTGGAAGTTTTAGTAGGCTAAACAAGTTCAGAGCCCAAGTGTTTGTGGTTCGTTTGAGAGGTTACCAGTGGGAGATGAGGACCAGCAAGAGCTTTCAGGGCTGGCACCTTTAGTGTAGGAGCAATCGCTGGACGTTCGCAATTTCGGTGTTGAGCTCTGGCCAGATTGAGCAGGAGAGGCTGTGTACGTTGGAAGTTTTCGTAGGCTAAACAAGTTCAGAGCCCAAGTGTTTGTGGTTCGTTTGAGAGGTTACCAGTGGGAGATGAGGACCAGCAAGAGCTTTCAGGGCTGGCACCTTTAGTGTAGGAGCAATCGCTGGACGTTCGCAATTTCGGTGTTGAGCTCTGGCCAGATTGAGCAGGAGAGGCTGTGTACGTTGGAAGTTTTCGTAGGCTAAACAAGTTCAGAGCCCAAGTGTTTGTGGTTCGTTTGAGAGGTTACCAGTGGGAGATGAGGACCAGCAAGAGCTTTCAGGGCTGGCACCTTTAGTGTAGGAGCAATCGCTGGACGTTCGCAATTTCGGTGTTGAGCTGTGGCCAGATTGAGCAGGAGAGGCTGTGTACGTTGGAAGTTTTCGTAGGCTAAACAAGTTCAGAGCCCAAGTGTTTGTGGTTCGTTTGAGAGGTTACCAGTGGGAGATGAGGACCAGGAAGAGCTTTCAGGGCTGGCACCTTTAGTGTAGGAGCAATCGCTGGACGTTCGCAATTTCGGTGTTGAGCTCTGGCCAGATTGAGCAGGAGAGGCTGTGTACGTTGGAAGTTTTAGTAGGCTAAACAAGTTCAGAGCCCAAGTGTTTGTGGTTCGTTTGAGAGGTTACCAGTGGGAGATGAGGACCAGCAAGAGCTTTCAGGGCTGGCACCTTTAGTGTAGGAGCAATCGCTGGATGTTCGCAATTTCGGTGTTGAGCTCTGGCCAGGTTGAGCAGGAGAGGCTGTGTAAGTTGGAAGTTTTAGTAGGCTAAACAAGTTCAGAGCCCAAGTGTTTGTGGTTCGTTTGAGAGGTTACCAGTGGGAGATGAGGACCAGCAAGAGCTTTCAGGGCTGACACCTTTAGTGTAGGAGCAATCGCCGGACGTTCGCAATTTCGGTGTTGAGCTCTGGCCAGATTGAGCAGGAGAGGCTGTGTACGTTGGAAGTTTTAGTAGGCTAAACAAGTTCAGAGCCCAAGTGTTTGTGGTTCGTTTGAGAGGTTACCAGTGGGAGATGAGGACCAGCAAGAGCTTTCAGGGCTGGCACCTTTAGTGTAGGAGCAATCGCTGGACGTTCGCAATTTCGGTGTTGAGCTCTGGCCAGATTGAGCAGGAGAGGCTGTGTACGTTGGAAGTTTTAGTAGGCTAAACAAGTTCAGAGGCCAAGTGTTTGTGGTTCGTTTGAGAGGTTACCAGTGGGAGATGAGGACCAGCAAGAGCTTTCAGGGCTGGCACCTTTAGTGTAGGAGCAATCGCCGGACGTTCGCAATTTCGGTGTTGAATTTTGGCCAGATTGAGCAGGAGAGGCTGTGTACGTTGGAAGTTTTAGTAGGCTAAACAAGTTCAGAGCCCAAGTGTTTGTGGTTCGTTTGAGAGGTTACCAGTGGGAGATGAGGACCAGCAAGAGCTTTCAGGGCTGGCACCTTTAGTGTAGGAGCAATCGCTGGACGTTCGCAATTTCGGTGTTGAGCTCTGGCCAGATTGAGCAGGAGAGGCTGTGTACGTTGGAAGTTTTCGTAGGCTAAACAAGTTCAGAGCCCAAGTGTTTGTGGTTCGTTTGAGAGGTTACCAGTGGGAGATGAGGACCAGCAAGAGCTTTCAGGGCTGGCACCTTTAGTGTAGGAGCAATCGCTGGACGTTCGCAATTTCGGTGTTGAATTTCGGGCAGATTGAGCAGGAGAGGCTGTGTACGTTGGAAGTTTTAGTAGGCTAAACAAGTTCAGAGCCCAAGTGTTTGTGGTTCGTTTGAGAGGTTACCAGTGGGAGATGAGGACCAGCAAGAGCTTTCAGGGCTGGCACCTTTAGTGTAGGAGCAATCGCCGGACGTTCGCAATTTTGGTGTTGAGCTCTGGCCAGATTGAGCAGGAGAGGCTGTGTACGTTGGAAGTTTTAGTAGGCTAAACAAGTTCAGAGCCCAAGTGTTTGTGGTTCGTTTGAGAGGTTACCAGTGGGAGATGAGGACCAGCAAGAGCTTTCAGGGCTGGCACCTTTAGTGTAGGAGCAATCGCCGGACGTTCGCAATTTCGGTGTTGAGCTCTGGCCAGATTGAGCAGGAGAGGCTGTGTACGTTGGAAGTTTTAGTAGGCTAAAGAAGCTCAGAGCCCAAGTGTTTGTGGTTCGTTTGAGAGGTTACCAGTGGGAGATGAGGACCAGCAAGAGCTTTCAGGGCTGGCACCTTTAGTGTAGGAGCAATCGCTGGACGTTCGCAATTTCGGTGTTGAATTTTGGCCAGATTGAGCAGGAGAGGCTGTGTACGTTGGAAGTTTTAGTAGGCTAAACAAGTTCAGAGCCCAAGTGTTTGTGGTTCGTTTGAGAGGTTACCAGTGGGAGATGAGGACCAGCAAGAGCTTTCAGGGCTGGCACCTTTAGTGTAGGAGCAATCGCTGGACGTTCGCTATTTCGGTGTTGAATTTTGGCCAGATTGAGCAGGAGAGGCTGTGTACGTTGGAAGTTTTAGTAGGCTAAACAAGTTCAGAGCCCAAGTGTTTGTGGTTCGTTTGAGAGGTTACCAGTGGGAGATGAGGACCAGCAAGAGCTTTCAGGGCTGGCACCTTTAGTGTAGGAGCAATCGCTGGACGTTCGCAATTTCGGTGTTGAGCTCTGGCCAGATTGAGCAGGAGAGGCTGTGTACGTTGGAAGTTTTCGTAGGCTAAACAAGTTCAGAGCCCAAGTGTTTGTGGTTCGTTTGAGAGGTTACCAGTGGGAGATGAGGACCAGCAAGAGCTTTCAGGGCTGGCACCTTTAGTGTAGGAGCAATCGCTGGACGTTCGCAATTTCGGTGTTGAATTTCGGGCAGATTGAGCAGGAGAGGCTGTGTACGTTGGAAGTTTTCGTAGGCTAAACAAGTTCAGAGCCCAAGTGTTTGTGGTTCGTTTGAGAGGTTACCAGTGGGAGATGAGGATCAGCAAGAGCTTTCAGGGCTGGCACCTTTAGTGTAGGAGCAATCGCTGGACGTTCGCAATTTCGGTGTTGAGCTCTGGCCAGATTGAGCAGGAGAGGCTGTGTACGTTGGAAGTTTTAGTAGGCTAAACAAGTTCAGAGCCCAAGTGTTTGTGGTTCGTTTGAGAGGTTACCAGTGGGAGATGAGGACCAGCAAGAGCTTTCAGGGCTGACACCTTTAGTGTAGGAGCAATCGCCGGACGTTCGCAATTTCGGTGTTGAGCTCTGGCCAGATTGAGCAGGAGAGGCTCTGTACGTTGGAAGTTTTAGTAGGCTAAACAAGTTCAGAGCCCAAGTGTTTGTGGTTCGTTTGAGAGGTTACCAGTGGGAGATGAGGACCAGCAAGAGCTTTCAGGGCTGGCACCTTTAGTGTAGGAGCAATCGCTGGACGTTCGCAATTTCGGTGTTGAGCTCTGGCCAGATTGAGCAGGAGAGGCTGTGTACGTTGGAAGTTTTCGTAGGCTAAACAAGTTCAGAGCCCAAGTGTTTGTGGTTCGTTTGAGAGGTTACCAGTGGGAGATGAGGACCAGCAAGAGCTTTCAGGGCTGGCACCTTTAGTGTAGGAGCAATCGCCGGACGTTCGCAATTTCGGTGTTGAATTTTGGCCAGATTGAGCAGGAGAGGCTGTGTACGTTGGAAGTTTTCGTAGGCTAAACAAGTTCAGAGCCCAAGTGTTTGTGGTTCGTTTGAGAGGTTACCAGTGGGAGATGAGGACCAGCAAGAGCTTTCAGGGCTGGCACCTTTAGTGTAGGAGCAATCGCTGGACGTTCGCAATTTCGGTGTTGAATTTTGGCCAGATTGAGCAGGAGAGGCTGTGTACGTTGGAAGTTTTCGTAGGCTAAACAAGTTCAGAGCCCAAGTGTTTGTGGTTCGTTTGAGAGGTTACCAGTGGGAGATGAGGACCAGCAAGAGCTTTCAGGGCTGGCACCTTTAGTGTAGGAGCAATCGCTGGACGTTCGCAATTTCGGTGTTGAGCTCTGGCCAGATTGAGCAGGAGAGGCTGTGTACGTTGGAAGTTTTCGTAGGCTAAACAAGTTCAGAGCCCAAGTGTTTGTGGTTCATTTGAGAGGTTACCAGTGGGAGATGAGGACCAGCAAGAGCTTTCAGGGCTGGCACCTTTAGTGTAGGAGCAATCGCTGGACGTTCGCAATTTTGGTGTTGAGCTCTGGCCAGGTTGAGCAGGAGAGGCTGTGTACGTTGGAAGTTTTAGTAGGCTAAACAAGTTCAGAGCCCAAGTGTTTGTGGTTCGTTTGAGAGGTTACCAGTGGGAGATGAGGACCAGCAAGAGCTTTCAGGGCTGGCACCTTTAGTGTAGGAGCAATCGCCGGACGTTCGCAATTTCGGTGTTGAGCTCTGGCTAGATTGAGCAGGAGAGGCTGTGTACGTTGGAAGTTTTAGTAGGCTAAACAAGTTCAGAGCCCAAGTGTTTGTGGTTCGTTTGAGAGGTTACCAGTGGGAGATGAGGACCAGCAAGAGCTTTCAGGGCTGGCACCTTTAGTGTAGGAGCAATCGCTGGACGTTCGCAATTTCGGTGTTGAATTTCGGGCAGATTGAGCAGGAGAGGCTGTGTACGTTGGAAGTTTTAGTAGGCTAAACAAGTTCAGAGCCCAAGTGTTTGTGGTTCGTTTGAGAGGTTACCAGTGGGAGATGAGGACCAGCAAGAGCTTTCAGGGCTGGCACCTTTAGTGTAGGAGCAATCGCTGGACGTTCGCAATTTCGGTGTTGAATTTTGGCCAGATTGAGCAGGAGAGGCTGTGTACGTTGGAAGTTTTAGTAGGCTAAACAAGTTCAGAGCCCAAGTGTTTGTGGTTCGTTTGAGAGGTTACCAGTGGGAGATGAGGACCAGCAAGAGCTTTCAGGGCTGGCACCTTTAGTGTAGGAGCAATCGCTGGACGTTCGCAATTTCGGTGTTGAATTTTGGCCAGATTGAGCAGGAGAGGCTGTGTACGTTGGAAGTTTTCGTAGGCTAAACAAGTTCAGAGCGCAAGTGTTTGTGGTTCGTTTGAGAGGTTACCAGTGGGAGATGAGGACCAGCAAGAGCTTTCAGGGCTGGCACCTTTAGTGTAGGAGCAATCGCTGGACGTTCGCAATTTCGGTGTTGAATTTCGGGCAGATTGAGCAGGAGAGGCTGTGTACGTTGGAAGTTTTAGTAGGCTAAACAAGTTCAGAGCCCAAGTGTTTGTGGTTCGTTTGAGAGGTTACCAGTGGGAGATGAGGACCAGCAAGAGCTTTCAGGGCTGGCACCTTTAGTGTAGGAGCAATCGCCGGACGTTCGCAATTTCGGTGTTGAATTTTGGCCAGATTGAGCAGGAGAGGCTGTGTACGTTGGAAGTTTTCGTAGGCTAAACAAGTTCAGAGCCCAAGTGTTTGTGGTTCGTTTGAGAGGTTACCAGTGGGAGATGAGGACCAGCAAGAGCTTTCAGGACTGACACCTTTAGTGTAGGAGCAATCGCCGGACGTTCGCAATTTCGGTGTTGAGCTCTGGCCAGATTGAGCAGGAGAGGCTGTGTACGTTGGAAGTTTTAGTAGGCTAAACAAGTTCAGAGCCCAAGTGTTTGTGGTTCGTTTGAGAGGTTACCAGTGGGAGATGAGGACCAGCAAGAGCTTTCAGGGCTGGCACCTTTAGTGTAGGAGCAATCGCTGGACGTTCGCAATTTCGGTGTTGAATTTCGGGCAGATTGAGCAGGAGAGGCTGTGTACGTTGGAAGTTTTAGTAGGCTAAACAAGTTCAGAGCCCAAGTGTTTGTGGTTCGTTTGAGAGGTTACCAGTGGGAGATGAGGACCAGCAAGAGCTTTCAGGGCTGGCACCTTTAGTGTAGGAGCAATCGCCGGACGTTCGCAATTTCGGTGTTGAGCTCTGGCCAGATTGAGCAGGAGAGGCTGTGTACGTTGGAAGTTTTAGTAGGCTAAACAAGTTCAGAGCCCAAGTGTTTGTGGTTCGTTTGAGAGGTTACCAGTGGGAGATGAGGACCAGCAAGAGCTTTCAGGGCTGGCACCTTTAGTGTAGGAGCAATCGCTGGACGTTCGCAATTTTGGTGTTGAGCTCTGGCCAGATTGAGCAGGAGAGGCTATGTACGTTGGAAGTTTTCGTAGGCTAAACAAGTTCAGAGCCCAAGTGTTTGTGGTTCGTTTGAGAGGTTACCAGTGGGAGATGAGGACCAGCAAGAGCTTTCAGGGCTGGCACCTTTAGTGTAGGAGCAATCGCTGGACGTTCGCAATTTCGGTGTTGAATTTTGGCCAGATTGAGCAGGAGAGGCTGTGTACGTTGGAAGTTTTCGTAGGCTAAACAAGTTCAGAGCCCAAGTGTTTGTGGTTCGTTTGAGAGGTTACCAGTGGGAGATGAGGACCAGCAAGAGCTTTCAGGGCTGGCACCTTTAGTGTAGGAGCAATCGCTGGACGTTCGCAATTTCGGTGTTGAGCTCTGGCCAGATTGAGCAGGAGAGGCTGTGTACGTTGGAAGTTTTCGTAGGCTAAACAAGTTCAGAGCCCAAGTGTTTGTGGTTCGTTTGAGAGGTTACCAGTGGGAGATGAGGACCAGGAAGAGCTTTCAGGGCTGGCACCTTTAGTGTAGGAGCAATCGCTGGACGTTCGCTATTTCGGTGTTGAATTTTGGCCAGATTGAGCAGGAGAGGCTGTGTACGTTGGAAGTTTTAGTAGGCTAAACAAGTTCAGAGCCCAAGTGTTTGTGGTTCGTTTGAGAGGTTACCAGTGGGAGATGAGGACCAGCAAGAGCTTTCAGGGCTGGCACCTTTAGTGTAGGAGCAATCGCTGGACGTTCGCAATTTCGGTGTTGAATTTTGGCCAGATTGAGCAGGAGAGGCTGTGTACGTTGGAAGTTTTCGTAGGCTAAACAAGTTCAGAGCCCAAGTGTTTGTGGTTCGTTTGAGAGGTTACCAGTGGGAGATGAGGACCAGCAAGAGCTTTCAGGGCTGGCACCTTTAGTGTAGGAGCAATCGCTGGACGTTCGCAATTTCGGTGTTGAGCTCTGGCCAGATTGAGCAGGAGAGGCGGTGTACGTTGGAAGTTTTAGTAGGCTAAACAAGTTCAGAGCCCCAGTGTTTGTGGTTCGTTTGAGAGGTTACCAGTGGGAGATGAGGACCAGCAAGAGCTTTCAGGGCTGGCACCTTTAGTGTAGGAGCAATCGCTGGACGTTCGCAATTTCGGTGTTGAGCTCTGGCCAGATTGAGCAGGAGAGGCTGTGTACGTTGGAAGTTTTCGTAGGCTAAACAAGTTCAGAGCCCAAGTGTTTGTGGTTCGTTTGAGAGGTTACCAGTGGGAGATGAGGACCAGCAAGAGCTTTCAGGGCTGGCACCTTTAGTGTAGGAGCAATCGCCGGACGTTCGCAATTTCGGTGTTGAATTTTGGCCAGATTGAGCAGGAGAGGCTGTGTACGTTGGAAGTTTTAGTAGGCTAAACAAGTTCAGAGCCCAAGTGTTTGTGGTTCGTTTGAGAGGTTACCAGTGGGAGATGAGGACCAGCAAGAGCTTTCAGGACTGACACCTTTAGTGTAGGAGCATTCGCCGGACGTTCGCAATTTCGGTGTTGAGCTCTGACCAGATTGAGCAGGAGAGGCTGTGTACGTTGGAAGTTTTAGTAGGCTAAACAAGTTCAGAGCCCAAGTGTTTGTGGTTCGTTTGAGAGGTTACCAGTGGGAGATGAGGACCAGCAAGAGCTTTCAGGGCTGGCACCTTTAGTGTAGGAGCAATCGCTGGACGTTCGCAATTTCGGTGTTGAATTTCGGGCAGATTGAGCAGGAGAGGCTGTGTACGTTGGAAGTTTTAGTAGGCTAAACAAGTTCAGAGCCCAAGTGTTTGTGGTTCGTTTGAGAGGTTACCAGTGGGAGATGAGGACCAGCAAGAGCTTTCAGGGCTGGCACCTTTAGTGTAGGAGCAATCGCCGGACGTTCGCAATTTCGGTGTTGAGCTCTGGCCAGATTGAGCAGGAGAGGCTGTGTACGTTGGAAGTTTTAGTAGGCTAAACAAGTTCAGAGCCCAAGTGTTTGTGGTTCGTTTGAGAGGTTACCAGTGGGAGATGAGGACCAGCAAGAGCTTTCAGGGCTGGCACCTTTAGTGTAGGAGCAATCGCTGGACGTTCGCAATTTTGGTGTTGAGCTCTGGCCAGATTGAGCAGGAGAGGCTATGTACGTTGGAAGTTTTCGTAGGCTAAACAAGTTCAGAGCCCAAGTGTTTGTGGTTCGTTTGAGAGGTTACCAGTGGGAGATGAGGACCAGCAAGAGCTTTCAGGGCTGGCACCTTTAGTGTAGGAGCAATCGCTGGACGTTCGCAATTTCGGTGTTGAATTTCGGGCAGATTGAGCAGGAGAGGCTGTGTACGTTGGAAGTTTTAGTAGGCTAAACAAGTTCAGAGCCCAAGTGTTTGTGGTTCGTTTGAGAGGTTACCAGTGGGAGATGAGGACCAGCAAGAGCTTTCAGGGCTGGCACCTTTAGTGTAGGAGCAATCGCTGGACGTTCGCAATTTCGGTGTTGAGCTCTGGCCAGATTGAGCAGGAGAGGCTGTGTACGTTGGAAGTTTTCGTAGGCTAAACAAGTTCAGAGCCCAAGTGTTTGTGGTTCGTTTGAGAGGTTACCAGTGGGAGATGAGGACCAGCAAGAGCTTTCAGGGCTGGCACCTTTAGTGTAGGAGCAATCGCTGGACGTTCGCAATTTCGGTGTTGAGCTCTGGCCAGGTTGAGCAGGAGAGGCTGTGTACGTTGGAAGTTTTAGTAGGCTAAACAAGTTCAGAGCCCAAGTGTTTGTGGTTCGTTTGAGAGGTTACCAGTGGGAGATGAGGACCAGCAAGAGCTTTCAGGGCTGACACCTTTAGTGTAGGAGCAATCGCTGGACGTTCGCAATTTCGGTGTTGAGCTCTGGCCAGATTGAGCAGGAGAGGCTGTGTACGTTGGAAGTTTTAGTAGGCTAAACAAGTTCAGAGCCCAAGTGTTTGTGGTTCGTTTGAGAGGTTACCAGTGGGAGATGAGGACCAGCAAGAGCTTTCAGGGCTGGCACCTTTAGTGTAGGAGCAATCGCCGGACGTTCGCAATTTCGGTGTTGAGCTCTGGCCAGATTGAGCAGGAGAGGCTGTGTACGTTGGAAGTTTTAGTAGGCTAAACAAGTTCAGAGCCCAAGTGTTTGTGGTTCGTTTGAGAGGTTACCAGTGGGAGATGAGGACCAGCAAGAGCTTTCAGGGCTGGCACCTTTAGTGTAGGAGCAATCGCCGGACGTTCGCAATTTCGGTGTTGAGCTCTGGCCAGATTGAGCAGGAGAGGCTGTGTACGTTGGAAGTTTTAGTAGGCTAAACAAGTTCAAAGCCCAAGTGTTTCTGGTTCGTTTGAGAGGTTACCAGTGGGAGATGAGGACCAGCAAGAGCTTTCAGGGCTGGCACCTTTAGTGTAGGAGCAATCGCTGGACGTTCGCAATTTCGGTGTTGAGCTCTGGCCAGATTGAGCAGGAGAGGCTGTGTACGTTGGAAGTTTTAGTAGGCTAAAGAAGCTCAGAGCCCAAGTGTTTGTGGTTCGTTTGAGAGGTTACCAGTGGGAGATGAGGACCAGCAAGAGCTTTCAGGGCTGGCACCTTTAGTGTAGGAGCAATCGCTGGACGTTCGCAATTTCGGTGTTGAATTTCGGGCAGATTGAGCAGGAGAGGCTGTGTACGTTGGAAGTTTTAGTAGGCTAAACAAGTTCAGAGCCCAAGTGTTTGTGGTTCGTTTGAGAGGTTACCAGTGGGAGATGAGGACCAGCAAGAGCTTTCAGGGCTGGCACCTTTAGTGTAGGAGCAATCGCTGGACGTTCGCAATTTCGGTGTTGAATTTTGGCCAGATTGAGCAGGAGAGGCTGTGTACGTTGGAAGTTTTCGTAGGCTAAACAAGTTCAGAGCCCAAGTGTTTGTGGTTCGTTTGAGAGGTTACCAGTGGGAGATGAGGACCAGCAAGAGCTTTCAGGGCTGGCACCTTTAGTGTAGGAGCAATCGCTGGACGTTCGCAATTTCGGTGTTGAGCTCTGGCCAGATTGAGCAGGAGAGGCTGTGTACGTTGGAAGTTTTAGTAGGCTAAACAAGTTCAGAGCCCAAGTGTTTGTGGTTCGTTTGAGAGGTTACCAGTGGGAGATGAGGACCAGCAAGAGCTTTCAGGGCTGGCACCTTTAGTGTAGGAGCAATCGCTGGACGTTCGCAATTTCGGTGTTGAGCTCTGGCCAGATTGAGCAGGAGAGGCTGTGTACGTTGGAAGTTTTCGTAGGCTAAACAAGTTCAGAGCCCAAGTGTTTGTGGTTCGTTTGAGAGGTTACCAGTGGGAGATGAGGACCAGCAAGAGCTTTCAGGGCTGGCACCTTTAGTGTAGGAGCAATCGCTGGACGTTCGCAATTTTGGTGTTGAGCTCTGGCCAGGTTGAGCAGGAGAGGCTGTGTACGTTGGAAGTTTTCGTAGGCTAAACAAGTTCAGAGCCCAAGTGTTTGTGGTTCGTTTGAGAGGTTACCAGTGGGAGATGAGGACCAGCAAGAGCTTTCAGGGCTGACACCTTTAGTGTAGGAGCAATCGCCGGACGTTCGCAATTTCGGTGTTGAGCTCTGGCCAGATTGAGCAGGAGAGGCTGTGTACGTTGGAAGTTTTAGTAGGCTAAACAAGTTCAGAGCCCAAGTGTTTCTGGTTCGTTTGAGAGGTTACCAGTGGGAGATGAGGACCAGCAAGAGCTTTCAGGGCTGGCACCTTTAGTGTAGGAGCAATCGCCGGACGTTCGCAATTTCGGTGTTGAGCTCTGGCCAGATTGAGCAGGAGAGGCTGTGTACGTTGGAAGTTTTAGTAGGCTAAAGAAGCTCACAGCCCAAGTGTTTGTGGTTCGTTTGAGAGGTTACCAGTGGGAGATGAGGACCAGCAAGAGCTTTCAGGGCTGGCACCTTTAGTGTAGGAGCAATCGCTGGACGTTCGCAATTTCGGTGTTGAATTTTGGCCAGATTGAGCAGGAGAGGCTGTGTACGTTGGAAGTTTTCGTAGGCTAAACAAGTTCAGAGCCCAAGTGTTTGTGGTTCGTTTGAGAGGTTACCAGTGGGAGATGAGGACCAGCAAGAGCTTTCAGGGCTGGCACCTTTAGTGTAGGAGCAATCGCTGGACGTTCGCAATTTCGGTGTTGAGCTCTGGCCAGATTGAGCAGGAGAGGCTGTGTACGTTGGAAGTTTTCGTAGGCTAAACAAGTTCAGAGCCCAAGTGTTTGTGGTTCGTTTGAGAGGTTACCAGTGGGAGATGAGGACCAGCAAGAGCTTTCAGGGCTGGCACCTTTAGTGTAGGAGCAATCGCTGGACGTTCGCAATTTCGGTGTTGAGCTCTGGCCAGATTGAGCAGGAGAGGCTGTGTACGTTGGAAGTTTTCGTAGGCTAAACAAGTTCAGAGCCCAAGTGTTTGTGGTTCGTTTGAGAGGTTACCAGTGGGAGATGAGGACCAGCAAGAGCTTTCAGGGCTGGCACCTTTAGTGTAGGAGCAATCGCTGGACGTTCGCAATTTTGGTGTTGAATTTTGGCCAGATTGAGCAGGAGAGGCTGTGTACGTTGGAAGTTTTCGTAGGCTAAACAAGTTCAGAGCCCAAGTGTTTGTGGTTCGTTTGAGAGGTTACCAGTGGGAGATGAGGACCAGCAAGAGCTTTCAGGGCTGGCACCTTTAGTGTAGGAGCAATCGCTGGACGTTCGCAATTTCGGTGTTGAATTTCGGGCAGATTGAGCAGGAGAGGCTGTGTACGTTGGAAGTTTTAGTAGGCTAAACAAGTTCAGAGCCCAAGTGTTTGTGGTTCATTTGAGAGGTTACCAGTGGGAGATGAGGACCAGCAAGAGCTTTCAGGGCTGGCACCTTTAGTGTAGGAGCAATCGCTGGACGTTCGCAATTTCGGTGTTGAGCTCTGGCCAGATTGAGCAGGAGAGGCTGTGTACGTTGGAAGTTTTAGTAGGCTAAACAAGTTCAGAGCCCAAGTGTTTGTGGTTCGTTTGAGAGGTTACCAGTGGGAGATGAGGACCAGCAAGAGCTTTCAGGGCTGGCACCTTTAGTGTAGGAGCAATCGCTGGACGTTCGCAATTTCGGTGTTGAGCTCTGGCCAGGTTGAGCAGGAGAGGCTGTGTACGTTGGAAGTTTTCGTAGGCTAAACAAGTTCAGAGCCCAAGTGTTTGTGGTTCGTTTGAGAGGTTACCAGTGGGAGATGAGGACCAGCAAGAGCTTTCAGGGCTGACACCTTTAGTGTAGGAGCAATCGCCGGACGTTCGCAATTTCGGTGTTGAGCTCTGGCCAGATTGAGCAGGAGAGGCTGTGTACGTTGGAAGTTTTAGTAGGCTAAACAAGTTCAGAGCCCAAGTGTTTCTGGTTCGTTTGAGAGGTTACCAGTGGGAGATGAGGACCAGCAAGAGCTTTCAGGGCTGGCACCTTTAGTGTAGGAGCAATCGCCGGACGTTCGCAATTTCGGTGTTGAGCTCTGGCCAGATTGAGCAGGAGAGGCTGTGTACGTTGGAAGTTTTAGTAGGCTAAAGAAGCTCACAGCCCAAGTGTTTGTGGTTCGTTTGAGAGGTTACCAGTGGGAGATGAGGACCAGCAAGAGCTTTCAGGGCTGGCACCTTTAGTGTAGGAGCAATCGCTGGACGTTCGCAATTTCGGTGTTGAATTTTGGCCAGATTGAGCAGGAGAGGCTGTGTACGTTGGAAGTTTTCGTAGGCTAAACAAGTTCAGAGCCCAAGTGTTTGTGGTTCGTTTGAGAGGTTACCAGTGGGAGATGAGGACCAGCAAGAGCTTTCAGGGCTGGCACCTTTAGTGTAGGAGCAATCGCTGGACGTTCGCAATTTCGGTGTTGAATTTCGGGCAGATTGAGCAGGAGAGGCTGTGTACGTTGGAAGTTTTCGTAGGCTAAACAAGTTCAGAGCCCAAGTGTTTGTGGTTCGTTTGAGAGGTTACCAGTGGGAGATGAGGACCAGCAAGAGCTTTCAGGGCTGGCACCTTTAGTGTAGGAGCAATCGCTGGACGTTCGCAATTTCGGTGTTGAATTTTGGCCAGATTGAGCAGGAGAGGCTGTGTACGTTGGAAGTTTTAGTAGGCTAAACAAGTTCAGAGCCCAAGTGTTTGTGGTTCGTTTGAGAGGTTACCAGTGGGAGATGAGGACCAGCAAGAGCTTTCAGGGCTGGCACCTTTAGTGTAGGAGCAATCGCTGGACGTTCGCAATTTCGGTGTTGAGCTCTGGCCAGATTGAGCAGGAGAGGCTGTGTACGTTGGAAGTTTTAGTAGGCTAAACAAGTTCAGAGCCCAAGTGTTTGTGGTTCGTTTGAGAGGTTACCAGTGGGAGATGAGGACCAGCAAGAGCTTTCAGGGCTGGCACCTTTAGTGTAGGAGCAATCGCTGGACGTTCGCAATTTTGGTGTTGAGCTCTGGCCAGGTTGAGCAGGAGAGGCTGTGTACGTTGGAAGTTTTAGTAGGCTAAACAGGTTCAGAGCCCAAGTGTTTGTGGTTCGTTTGAGAGGTTACCAGTGGGAGATGAGGACCAGCAAGAGCTTTCAGGGCTGGCACCTTTAGTGTAGGAGCAATCGCTGGACGTTCGCAATTTCGGTGTTGAGCTCTGGCTAGATTGAGCAGGAGAGGCTGTGTACGTTGGAAGTTTTAGTAGGCTAAACAAGTTCAGAGCCCAAGTGTTTGTGGTTCGTTTGAGAGGTTACCAGTGGGAGATGAGGACCAGCAAGAGCTTTCAGGGCTGACACCTTTAGTGTAGGAGCAATCGCCGGACGTTCGCAATTTCGGTGTTGAGCTCTGGCTAGATTGAGCAGGAGAGGCTGTGTACGTTGGAAGTTTTAGTAGGCTAAACAAGTTCAGAGCCCAAGTGTTTGTGGTTCGTTTGAGAGGTTACCAGTGGGAGATGAGGACCAGCAAGAGCTTTCAGGGCTGGCACCTTTAGTGTAGGAGCAATCGCTGGACGTTCGCAATTTCGGTGTTGAGCTCTGGCTAGATTGAGCAGGAGAGGCTGTGTACGTTGGAAGTTTTAGTAGGCTAAACAAGTTCAGAGCCCAAGTGTTTGTGGTTCGTTTGAGAGGTTACCAGTGGGAGATGAGGACCAGCAAGAGCTTTCAGGGCTGGCACCTTTAGTGTAGGAGCAATCGCTGGACGTTCGCAATTTCGGTGTTGAATTTCGGGCAGATTGAGCAGGAGAGGCTGTGTACGTTGGAAGTTTTAGTAGGCTAAACAAGTTCAGAGCCCAAGTGTTTGTGGTTCGTTTGAGAGGTTACCAGTGGGAGATGAGGACCAGCAAGAGCTTTCAGGGCTGGCACCTTTAGTGTAGGAGCAATCGCCGGACGTTCGCAATTTCGGTGTTGAATTTTGGCCAGATTGAGCAGGAGAGGCTGTGTACGTTGGAAGTTTTCGTAGGCTAAACAAGTTCAGAGCCCAAGTGTTTGTGGTTCGTTTGAGAGATTACCAGTGGGAGATGAGGACCAGCAAGAGCTTTCAGGGCTGACACCTTTAGTGTAGGAGCAATCGCCGGACGTTCGCAATTTCGGTGTTGAGCTCTGGCCAGATTGAGCAGGAGAGGCTGTGTACGTTGGAAGTTTTCGTAGGCTAAACAAGTTCAGAGCCCAAGTGTTTGTGGTTCGTTTGAGAGGTTACCAGTGGGAGATGAGGACCAGCAAGAGCTTTCAGGGCTGGCACCTTTAGTGTAGGAGCAATCGCTGGACGTTCGCAATTTCGGTGTTGAGCTCTGGCCAGGTTGAGCAGGAGAGGCTGTGTACGTTGGAAGTTTTCGTAGGCTAAACAAGTTCAGAGCCCAAGTGTTTGTGGTTCGTTTGAGAGGTTACCAGTGGGAGATGAGGACCAGCAAGAGCTTTCAGGGCTGGCACCTTTAGTGTAGGAGCAATCGCCGGACGTTCGCAATTTCGGTGTTGAGCTCTGGCCAGATTGAGCAGGAGAGGCTGTGTACGTTGGAAGTTTTAGTAGGCTAAACAAGTTCAGAGCCCAAGTGTTTGTGGTTCGTTTGAGAGGTTACCAGTGGGAGATGAGGACCAGCAAGAGCTTTCAGGGCTGACACCTTTAGTGTAGGAGCAATCGCCGGACGTTCGCAATTTCGGTGTTGAGCTCTGGCCAGATTGAGCAGGAGAGGCTGTGTACGTTGGAAGTTTTAGTAGGCTAAACAAGTTCAGAGCCCAAGTGTTTCTGGTTCGTTTGAGAGGTTACCAGTGGGAGATGAGGACCAGCAAGAGCTTTCAGGGCTGGCACCTTTAGTGTAGGAGCAATCGCCGGACGTTCGCAATTTCGGTGTTGAGCTCTGGCCAGATTGAGCAGGAGAGGCTGTGTACGTTGGAAGTTTTAGTAGGCTAAAGAAGCTCACAGCCCAAGTGTTTGTGGTTCGTTTGAGAGGTTACCAGTGGGAGATGAGGACCAGCAAGAGCTTTCAGGGCTGGCACCTTTAGTGTAGGAGCAATCGCTGGACGTTCGCAATTTCGGTGTTGAATTTTGGCCAGATTGAGCAGGAGAGGCTGTGTACGTTGGAAGTTTTAGTAGGCTAAACAAGTTCAGAGCCCAAGTGTTTGTGGTTCGTTTGAGAGGTTACCAGTGGGAGATGAGGACCAGCAAGAGCTTTCAGGGCTGGCACCTTTAGTGTAGGAGCAATCGCTGGACGTTCGCAATTTCGGTGTTGAATTTCGGGCAGATTGAGCAGGAGAGGCTGTGTACGTTGGAAGTTTTCGTAGGCTAAACAAGTTCAGAGCCCAAGTGTTTGTGGTTCGTTTGAGAGGTTACCAGTGGGAGATGAGGACCAGCAAGAGCTTTCAGGGCTGGCACCTTTAGTGTAGGAGCAATCGCTGGACGTTCGCAATTTCGGTGTTGAATTTTGGCCAGATTGAGCAGGAGAGGCTGTGTACGTTGGAAGTTTTAGTAGGCTAAACAAGTTCAGAGCCCAAGTGTTTGTGGTTCGTTTGAGAGGTTACCAGTGGGAGATGAGGACCAGCAAGAGCTTTCAGGGCTGGCACCTTTAGTGTAGGAGCAATCGCCGGACGTTCGCAATTTCGGTGTTGAGCTCTGGCCAGATTGAGCAGGAGAGGCTGTGTACGTTGGAAGTTTTAGTAGCCTAAACAAGTTCAGAGCCCAAGTGTTTGTGGTTCGTTTGAGAGGTTACCAGTGGGAGATGAGGACCAGCAAGAGCTTTCAGGGCTGGCACCTTTAGTGTAGGAGCAATCGCTGGACGTTCGCAATTTCGGTGTTGAGCTCTGGCCAGGTTGAGCAGGAGAGGCTGTGTACGTTGGAAGTTTTCGTAGGCTAAACAAGTTCAGAGCCCAAGTGTTTGTGGTTCGTTTGAGAGGTTACCAGTGGAGATGAGGACCAGCAAGAGCTTTCAGGGCTGACACCTTTAGTGTAGGAGCAATCGCCGGACGTTCGCAATTTCGGGTGTTGAGCTCTGGCCAGATTGAGCAGGAGAGGCTGTGTACGTTGGAAGTTTTAGTAGGCTAAACAAGTTCAGAGCCCAAGTGTTTCTGGTTCGTTTGAGAGGTTACCAGTGGGAGATGAGGACCAGCAAGAGCTTTCAGGGCTGGCACCTTTAGTGTAGGAGCAATCGCCGGACGTTCGCAATTTCGGTGTTGAGCTCTGGCCAGATTGAGCAGGAGAGGCTGTGTACGTTGGAAGTTTTAGTAGGCTAAAGAAGCTCACAGCCCAAGTGTTTGTGGTTCGTTTGAGAGGTTACCAGTGGGAGATGAGGACCAGCAAGAGCTTTCAGGGCTGGCACCTTTAGTGTAGGAGCAATCGCTGGACGTTCGCAATTTCGGTGTTGAATTTTGGCCAGATTGAGCAGGAGAGGCTGTGTACGTTGGAAGTTTTCGTAGGCTAAACAAGTTCAGAGCCCAAGTGTTTGTGGTTCGTTTGAGAGGTTACCAGTGGGAGATGAGGACCAGCAAGAGCTTTCAGGGCTGGCACCTTTAGTGTAGGAGCAATCGCTGGACGTTCGCAATTTCGGTGTTGAATTTCGGGCAGATTGAGCAGGAGAGGCTGTGTACGTTGGAAGTTTTCGTAGGCTAAACAAGTTCAGAGCCCAAGTGTTTGTGGTTCGTTTGAGAGGTTACCAGTGGGAGATGAGGACCAGCAAGAGCTTTCAGGGCTGGCACCTTTAGTGTAGGAGCAATCGCTGGACGTTCGCAATTTCGGTGTTGAATTTTGGCCAGATTGAGCAGGAGAGGCTGTGTACGTTGGAAGTTTTAGTAGGCTAAACAAGTTCAGAGCCCAAGTGTTTGTGGTTCGTTTGAGAGGTTACCAGTGGGAGATGAGGACCAGCAAGAGCTTTCAGGGCTGGCACCTTTAGTGTAGGAGCAATCGCTGGACGTTCGCAATTTCGGTGTTGAGCTCTGGCCAGATTGAGCAGGAGAGGCTGTGTACGTTGGAAGTTTTAGTAGGCTAAACAAGTTCAGAGCCCAAGTGTTTGTGGTTCGTTTGAGAGGTTACCAGTGGGAAGATGAGGACCAGCAAGAGCTTTCAGGGCTGGCACCTTTAGTGTAGGAGCAATCGCTGGACGTTCGCAATTTTGGTGTTGAGCTCTGGCCAGGTTGAGCAGGAGAGGCTGTGTACGTTGGAAGTTTTAGTAGGCTAAACAGGTTCAGAGCCCAAGTGTTTGTGGTTCGTTTGAGAGGTTACCAGTGGGAGATGAGGACCAGCAAGAGCTTTCAGGGCTGGCACCTTTAGTGTAGGAGCAATCGCTGGACGTTCGCAATTTCGGTGTTGAGCTCTGGCTAGATTGAGCAGGAGAGGCTGTGTACGTTGGAAGTTTTAGTAGGCTAAACAAGTTCAGAGCCCAAGTGTTTGTGGTTCGTTTGAGAGGTTACCAGTGGGAGATGAGGACCAGCAAGAGCTTTCAGGGCTGACACCTTTAGTGTAGGAGCAATCGCCGGACGTTCGCAATTTCGGTGTTGAGCTCTGGCTAGATTGAGCAGGAGAGGCTGTGTACGTTGGAAGTTTTAGTAGGCTAAACAAGTTCAGAGCCCAAGTGTTTGTGGTTCGTTTGAGAGGTTACCAGTGGGAGATGAGGACCAGCAAGAGCTTTCAGGGCTGGCACCTTTAGTGTAGGAGCAATCGCTGGACGTTCGCAATTTCGGTGTTGAGCTCTGGCTAGATTGAGCAGGAGAGGCTGTGTACGTTGGAAGTTTTAGTAGGCTAAACAAGTTCAGAGCCCAAGTGTTTGTGGTTCGTTTGAGAGGTTACCAGTGGGAGATGAGGACCAGCAAGAGCTTTCAGGGCTGGCACCTTTAGTGTAGGAGCAATCGCTGGACGTTCGCAATTTCGGTGTTGAATTTCGGGCAGATTGAGCAGGAGAGGCTGTGTACGTTGGAAGTTTTAGTAGGCTAAACAAGTTCAGAGCCCAAGTGTTTGTGGTTCGTTTGAGAGGTTACCAGTGGGAGATGAGGACCAGCAAGAGCTTTCAGGGCTGGCACCTTTAGTGTAGGAGCAATCGCTGGACGTTCGCAATTTCGGTGTTGAATTTTGGCCAGATTGAGCAGGAGAGGCTGTGTACGTTGGAAGTTTTCGTAGGCTAAACAAGTTCAGAGCCCAAGTGTTTGTGGTTCGTTTGAGAGGTTACCAGTGGGAGATGAGGACCAGCAAGAGCTTTCAGGGCTGACACCTTTAGTGTAGGAGCAATCGCCGGACGTTCGCAATTTCGGTGTTGAGCTCTGGCCAGATTGAGCAGGAGAGGCTGTGTACGTTGGAAGTTTTAGTAGGCTAAACAAGTTCAGAGCCCAAGTGTTTGTGGTTCGTTTGAGAGGTTACCAGTGGGAGATGAGGACCAGCAAGAGCTTTCAGGGCTGGCACCTTTAGTGTAGGAGCAATCGCTGGACGTTCGCAATTTCGGTGTTGAGCTCTGGCCAGGTTGAGCAGGAGAGGCTGTGTACGTTGGAAGTTTTCGTAGGCTAAACAAGTTCAGAGCCCAAGTGTTTGTGGTTCGTTTGAGAGGTTACCAGTGGGAGATGAGGACCAGCAAGAGCTTTCAGGGCTGGCACCTTTAGTGTAGGAGCAATCGCCGGACGTTCGCAATTTCGGTGTTGAGCTCTGGCCAGATTGAGCAGGAGAGGCTGTGTACGTTGGAAGTTTTAGTAGGCTAAACAAGTTCAGAGCCCAAGTGTTTGTGGTTCGTTTGAGAGGTTACCAGTGGGAGATGAGGACCAGCAAGAGCTTTCAGGGCTGGCACCTTTAGTGTAGGAGCAATCGCTGGACGTTCGCAATTTCGGTGTTGAGCTCTGGCCAGATTGAGCAGGAGAGGCTGTGTACGTTGGAAGTTTTAGTAGGCTAAAGAAGCTCAGAGCCCAAGTGTTTGTGGTTCGTTTGAGAGGTTACCAGTGGGAGATGAGGACCAGCAAGAGCTTTCAGGGCTGGCACCTTTAGTGTAGGAGCAATCGCTGGACGTTCGCAATTTCGGTGTTGAATTTCGGGCAGATTGAGCAGGAGAGGCTGTGTACGTTGGAAGTTTTAGTAGGCTAAACAAGTTCAGAGCCCAAGTGTTTGTGGTTCGTTTGAGAGGTTACCAGTGGGAGATGAGGACCAGCAAGAGCTTTCAGGGCTGGCACCTTTAGTGTAGGAGCAATCGCTGGACGTTCGCAATTTCGGTGTTGAATTTTGGCCAGATTGAGCAGGAGAGGCTGTGTACGTTGGAAGTTTTCGTAGGCTAAACAAGTTCAGAGCCCAAGTGTTTGTGGTTCGTTTGAGAGGTTACCAGTGGGAGATGAGGACCAGCAAGAGCTTTCAGGGCTGGCACCTTTAGTGTAGGAGCAATCGCTGGACGTTCGCAATTTCGGTGTTTAATTTCGGGCAGATTGAGCAGGAGAGGCTGTGTACGTTGGAAGTTTTAGTAGGCTAAACAAGTTCAGAGCCCAAGTGTTTGTGGTTCGTTTGAGAGGTTACCAGTGGGAGATGAGGACCAGCAAGAGCTTTCAGGGCTGGCACCTTTAGTGTAGGAGCAATCGCCGGACGTTCGCAATTTCGGTGTTGAGCTCTGGCCAGATTGAGCAGGAGAGGCTGTGTACATTGGAAGTTTTAGTAGGCTAAAGAAGCTCAGAGCCCAAGTGTTTGTGGTTCGTTTGAGAGGTTACCAGTGGGAGATGAGGACCAGCAAGAGCTTTCAGGGCTGGCACCTTTAGTGTAGGAGCAATCGCTGGACGTTCGCAATTTCGGTGTTGAGCTCTGGCCAGATTGAGCAGGAGAGGCTGTGTACGTTGGAAGTTTTCGTAGGCTAAACAAGTTCAGAGCCCAAGTGTTTGTGGTTCGTTTGAGAGGTTACCAGTGGGAGATGAGGACCAGCAAGAGCTTTCAGGGCTGGCACCTTTAGTGTAGGAGCAATCGCTGGACGTTCGCAATTTTGGTGTTGAGCTCTGGCCAGATTGAGCAGGAGAGGCTATGTACGTTGGAAGTTTTAGTAGGCTAAACAAGTTCAGAGCCCAAGTGTTTGTGGTTCGTTTGAGAGGTTACCAGTGGGAGATGAGGACCAGCAAGAGCTTTCAGGGCTGGCACCTTTAGTGTAGGAGCAATCGCTGGACGTTCGCTATTTCGGTGTTGAATTTTGGCCAGATTGAGCAGGAGAGGCTGTGTACGTTGGAAGTTTTAGTAGGCTAAACAAGTTCAGAGCCCAAGTGTTTGTGGTTCGTTTGAGAGGTTACCAGTGGGAGATGAGGACCAGCAAGAGCTTTCAGGGCTGGCACCTTTAGTGTAGGAGCAATCGCTGGACGTTCGCAATTTCGGTGTTGAATTTTGGCCAGATTGAGCAGGAGAGGCTGTGTACGTTGGAAGTTTTCGTAGGCTAAACAAGTTCAGAGCCCAAGTGTTTGTGGTTCGTTTGAGAGGTTACCAGTGGGAGATGAGGACCAGCAAGAGCTTTCAGGGCTGGCACCTTTAGTGTAGGAGCAATCGCTGGACGTTCGCAATTTCGGTGTTGAATTTCGGCAGATTGAGCAGGAGAGGCTGTGTACGTTGGAAGTTTTCGTAGGCTAAACAAGTTCAGAGCCCAAGTGTTTGTGGTTCGTTTGAGAGGTTACCAGTGGGAGATGAGGACCAGCAAGAGCTTTCAGGGCTGGCACCTTTAGTGTAGGAGCAATCGCCGGACGTTCGCAATTTCGGTGTTGAATTTTGGCCAGATTGAGCAGGAGAGGCTGTGTACGTTGGAAGTTTCGTAGGCTAAACAAGTTCAGAGCCCAAGTGTTTGTGGTTCGTTTGAGAGGTTACCAGTGGGAGATGAGGACCAGCAAGAGCTTTCAGGGCTGACACCTTTAGTGTAGGAGCAATCGCCGGACGTTCGCAATTTCGGTGTTGAGCTCTGGCCAGATTGAGCAGGAGAGGCTGTGTACGTTGGAAGTTTTAGTAGGCTAAACAAGTTCAGAGCCCAAGTGTTTGTGGTTCGTTTGAGAGGTTACCAGTGGGAGATGAGGACCAGCAAGAGCTTTCAGGGACTGACACCTTTAGTGTAGGAGCATTCGCCGGACGTTCGCAATTTCGGTGTTGAGCTCTGACCAGATTGAGCAGGAGAGGCTGTGTACGTTGGAAGTTTTAGTAGGCTAAACAAGTTCAGAGCCCAAGTGTTTGTGGTTCGTTTGAGAGGTTACCAGTGGGAGATGAGGACCAGCAAGAGCTTTCAGGGCTGGCACCTTTAGTGTAGGAGCAATCGCCGGACGTTCGCAATTTCGGTGTTGAGCTCTGGCCAGATTGAGCAGGAGAGGCTGTGTACGTTGGAAGTTTTAGTAGGCTAAACAAGTTCAGAGCCCAAGTGTTTGTGTTCGTTTGAGAGGTTACCAGTGGGAGATGAGGACCAGCAAGAGCTTTCAGGGCTGGCACCTTTAGTGTAGGAGCAATCGCTGGACGTTCGCAATTTCGGTGTTGAGCTCTGGCCAGATTGAGCAGGAGAGGCTGTGTACGTTGGAAGTTTTAGTAGGCTAAAGAAGCTCAGAGCCCAAGTGTTTGTGGTTCGTTTGAGAGGTTACCAGTGGGAGATGAGGACCAGCAAGAGCTTTCAGGGCTGGCACCTTTAGTGTAGGAGCAATCGCTGGACGTTCGCAATTTCGGTGTTGAATTTCGGCAGATTGAGCAGGAGAGGCTGTGTACGTTGGAAGTTTTCGTAGGCTAAACAAGTTCAGAGCCCAAGTGTTTGTGGTTCGTTTGAGAGGTTACCAGTGGGAGATGAGGACCAGCAAGATCTTTCAGGGCTGGCACCTTTAGTGTAGGAGCAATCGCTGGACGTTCGCAATTTCGGTGTTGAATTTTGGCCAGATTGAGCAGGAGAGGCTGTGTACGTTGGAAGTTTTCGTAGGCTAAACAAGTTCAGAGCCCAAGTGTTTGTGGTTCGTTTGAGAGGTTACCAGTGGGAGATGAGGACCAGCAAGAGCTTTCAGGGCTGGCACCTTTAGTGTAGGAGCAATCGCTGGACGTTCGCAATTTCGGTGTTGAATTTCGGGCAGATTGAGCAGGAGAGGCTGTGTACGTTGGAAGTTTTCGTAGGCTAAACAAGTTCAGAGCCCAAGTGTTTGTGGTTCGTTTGAGAGGTTACCAGTGGGAGATGAGGACCAGCAAGAGCTTTCAGGGCTGGCACCTTTAGTGTAGGAGCAATCGCTGGACGTTCGCAATTTCGGTGTTGAGCTCTGGCCAGATTGAGCAGGAGAGGCTGTGTACGTTGGAAATTTTCGTAGGCTAAACAAGTTCAGAGCCCAAGTGTTTGTGGTTCGTTTGAGAGGTTACCAGTGGGAGATGAGGACCAGCAAGAGCTTTCAGGGCTGGCACCTTTAGTGTAGGAGCAATCGCTGGACGTTCGCAATTTCGGTGTTGAGCTCTGGCCAGGTTGAGCAGGAGAGGCTGTGTACGTTGGAAGTTTTAGTAGGCTAAACAAGTTCA
>NW_026777113.1:0-60192 GCF_030936135.1 Gavia stellata
TGGGGACAGGGAATGGGGGGGGACAGGGACGGGGGGTGGCACAGGGAATGGGGGTGACACACAGGGACTGGGGGGGACACAGGGACTGGGGGGGACGGACCCCCCGGGATGGGCGGGGACCCCGGTCTGGGGGGGGGGACCCCGGGACTGGGGGTGGGGGGACACCCCGGGTCTGGGTGTGGGGGACCCGGGAGTTCGGACCCCAGCACCCATGGGACCCCCGGGTCGGGGGGGGGGGGGGGGGACACACCCAGGTAATGGGGTATGGGGGGGACCCCAGTGTCTGGGTCAGGGGGGACCCAGGTATTGGGGTGGGGGGGGACCCCGGTATTGGGGTGTGGGGGACCCCGGGGTGCCCCCCAGCACCCATGGGACCCCCGGGCCTGGGGGGGGGGGGGACGTGGGTGTTCAGGTATAGGGGCACCCATGGGTTGGGGTATGGGGGCACCCATGTGTTGGGGGGGGTACCCAGGTATTGGGGTGGGGGTGTACCCAGATATTGGGGTGTGGGGGACCCCGGGGTGCCCCCCAGCACCCATGGGACCCCCAGGTCTGGGTGTGGGGGGATGTGGGTGTTCAGGTATAGGGGCACCCATGTGTTGGGGTGTGGGGGCACCCATGTGTTGGGGTGTGGGGGCACCCATGTGTTGGGGGGGGTACCCAGGTATTGGGGTGGGGGTGTACCCAGATATTGGGGTGTGGGGGACCCCGGGGTGCCCCCCAGCACCCATGGGACCCCGTCACCCGCAGCTGCTGGTGCCCCACACCCGCTTCACGGTGCACATCGCCAGCCTGGCCCGCAGGTTCCTGCTCAACCCCGGGGGGGTCTTCGACCGGGTGGGTGCCCCTGGGTGCACCTTGGGGTGCTGGGGGGGGGGGGGGGCGGGGGCGGCCTCGGGGGGATTCGGGGCGCCCTGGGGATGGGGGGGGGGTGTTGGGGGGATTGGGGGGGATTTGGGGGGGATTTTGGGGGGATTTAGGGGGGATTTGGGGGAGATTTAGGGGGTTTGGGGGGATTTAGGGGGGATTTAGGGGGTTTGGGGGGATTTAGGGGGATTTGGGGGGATTTGGGGGGGTTTAGGGGGGATTTGGGGGGATTCAGGGGGGATTTAGGGGGATTTGGGGGGATTCGGGGGATTTAGGGGGATTGGGGGGGATTTAGGGGGGATTTGGGGGGATTCAGGGGGGATTTAGGGGGATTTGGGGGGATTTGGGGGGGATTTAGGGGGGATTTGGGGGGATTCAGGGGGGATTTAGGGGGATTTGGGGGGATTGGGGGGATTTGGAGGGATTTAGGGGGGATTTGGGGGGGATTTGGGGGGATTTAGGGGGATTTGGGGGGATTTAGGGGCATTTGGGGGAGATTTAGGGGGGATTTTGGGGGGATTTGGGGGGGATTTAGGGGGTTTGGGGGGATTTTGGGGAGATTTAGGGGCGTTTTGGAGGGATTTAGGGGGATTTGGGGGGATTTGGGGTGATTTAGGGGCATTTTGGGGAGATTTAGGGGGGATTTTGGGGGGCTTTAGGGGGATTTGGGGGAGATTTAGGGGGATTTGGGGGGATTTTGGGGGATTTGGGGGAGATTTAGGGGGGATTATGGGGGGATTTGGGGGGATTTAGGGGGATTTAGGGGCATTTTGGGGGGGTTTAGGGGGGATTTGGGGGAGATTTAGGGGGTTTGGGGGGATTTGGGGGAGATTTAGGGGGATTCAGAGGGGATTTGGGGGGATTTGGGGGATTTAGGGGGATTCAGAGGGGATTTGGGGGGATTTAGAGGGATTTAGGGGCATTTGGGGGGGATTTAGGGGGGATTTGGGGGAGATTTAGGGGGATTTTGGGGGGTTTTAGGGGCATTTTGCGGAGATTTAGGGGGGATTTTGGGGGAATTAGGGGGATTTGGGGGAGATTTAGGGGGTTTGGGGGGATTTAGGGGGATTTGGGGGGATTTTGGGGAGATTTAGGGGCGTTTTGGAGGGATTTAGGGGGATTTGAGGGGATTTAGGGGCATTCTGGAGAGATTTAGGGGGGATTTTGGGGGGATTTAGAGGGATTTAGGGGCGTTTTGGGGGAGTTGGGGGGAGTTGGGGGAGATTTAGGGGGATTTAGGGTTTTTTGGGGGGGATTTAGGGGGATTTTGTGGGTATTTAGGGGGATTTGAGGGGATTTAGGGGCATTTTGGGGAGATTTTGGGGGGATTTCGGGGTGATTTAGGGGGATTTGGGGGGTTAGGTGGATTTTGGGGGAATATAGAGGCGTTTTGGGGGGATTTTGGGGGATTTGGGGGGAGATTTATGGGGATTTAGGGGGATTTAGGGGATTTGGGGGGTTAGGTGGATTTTGGGGGGATTTGGGGCCATTTTGGGGGGATTTAGGGGGCCTTAGGATGGATTTTGGTGGGATTTTGGAGGGTTTTGGAGGCCTTTGGAGGGATTTTGGGGGGATTTGGGGGCCTTTTGGGGGATTTGGGGGCCTTCGGTTGGGTTTTGGCAGGATTTGGGGGAATTTTATTTGGATTTTGATGGGATCGGGTGGATTTGGGGGGGATTTGGGGGCCTTCGGTTGGGTTTTGGCGGGATTTGGGGGAATTTGGTGGCACTTTGGGGGGATTTGGGAGGTTTTGATGGGGTCCTTTGGGTTTTGGGGCGTCTTTGGATGGGTTTTGGTGGGATTTGGGGGCATTTGGGGGGATTTTGGATGGGTTTTGGTGGGATTTGGGGGCATTTTGGGTGGGATTTTGGTGGGATTTGGGGGCATTTGTGGGGGTTTGGGGGCATTTTGGGGGATTTTGGGGGCCTTTGGTTGGGTTTTGGTGGGATTTGGGGGCATTTACGGGGATTTTGGATGGGTTTTGGTGGGATTTGGGGGCATTTGGGGGGATTTTGGATGGGTTTTGTTGGGATTTGGAGGAATTTTGGTGGGATTTTGGCGGGATTTGGGGGCATTTGTGGAGGTTTTGGGGCCTTTTGGGGGATTTTGGGGGCCTTTGGTTGGGTTTTGGTGGGATTTGGGGGCATTTACGGGGATTTTGGATGGGTTTTGGTGGGATTTGGGGGCATTTGGGGGGATTTTGTTGGGATTTGGGGGCATTTGTGGGGATTTGGGGGCCTTTTGGGGGATTTTGGGGGCCTTTGGATGGGTTTGGGGGGGATTTGGGGGCATTTTGGTGGGATTTGGGGCATTTGTGGGGATTTTGGGGGGATTTTGGGGCATTGGGGGGATTTTGGAGGCCTCTAGATGGGTTTTGGAGGGATTTGGGGGCATTTGGGGGGATTTTGGATGGGTTTTGGCAGGATTTGGGGGAATTTTATTGGGATTTTGATGGGATCGGGTGGATTTGGGGGGGATTTGGGGGCCTTCTGTTGGGTTTTGGTGGGATTTGGGGGAATTTGGTGGCACTTTGGGGGGATTTGGGAGGTTTTGATGGGGTCCTTTGGGTTTTGGGGCGTCTTTGGATGGGTTTTGGTGGGATTTGGGGGCATTTGGGGGGATTTTGGATGGGTTTTGGTGGGATTTGGAGGAATTTTGGTGGGATTTTGGCGGGATTTGGGGGCATTTGTGGAGGTTTTGGGGCCTTTTGGGGGATTTTGGGGGCCTTTGGTTGGGTTTTGGTGGGATTTGGGGGCATTTACGGGGATTTTGGATGGGTTTTGGTGGGATTTGGGGGCATTTGGGGGGATTTTGTTGGGATTTGGGGGCATTTGTGGGGATTTGGGGGCCTTTTGGGGATTTTGGGGGCCTTTGGATGGGTTTGGGGGGGATTTGGGGGCATTTTGGTGGGATTTGGGGGCATT
Organism: Gavia stellata; assembly: GCF_030936135.1. NCBI lineage: Eukaryota > Metazoa > Chordata > Aves > Gaviiformes > Gaviidae > Gavia > Gavia stellata. The sequence continues at coordinate 3,792 of NW_026777113.1, forward strand.
TGTGGGGATTTTGGGGGATTTTGGGGCATTGGGGGATTTTGGAGGCCTCTAGATGGGTTTTGGAGGGATTTGGGGGCATTTGGGGGATTTTGGATGGGTTTTGGCAGGATTTGGGGAATTTTATTGGATTTTGATGGGATCGGGTGGATTTGGGGGGATTTGGGGGCCTTCGGTTGGGTTTTGGCGGGATTTGGGGAATTTGGTGGCACTTTGGGGGGATTTGGGAGGTTTTGATGGGGTCCTTTGGGTTTTGGGGCGTCTTTGGATGGGTTTTGGTGGGATTTGGGGGCATTTGGGGGATTTTGGATGGGTTTTGGTGGGATTTGGAGGAATTTTGGTGGGATTTTGGCGGGATTTGGGGCATTTGTGGAGGTTTTGGGGCCTTTTGGGGGATTTTGGGGGCCTTTGGTTGGGTTTTGGTGGGATTTGGGGGATTTACGGGATTTTGGATGGGTTTTGTTGGGATTTGGGGGCATTTGGGGGGATTTTGGATGGGTTTTGGTGGGATTTGGGGCATTTTGGTGGGATTTTGTTGGGATTTGGGGGCATTTGTGGGGGTTTGGGGGCATTTTGGGGATTTTGGGGGCCTTCGGTTGGGTTTTGGTGGGATTTGGGGGCATTTACGGGGATTTTGGATGGGTTTTGTTGGGATTTGGGGGCATTTTGGATGGGTTTTGGTGGGATTTGGGGGCATTTGTGGGGGTTTGGGGGCATTTGGGGGATTTTGGGGGCCTTCGGTTGGGTTTTGGCGGGATTTGGGGCCATTTGCTGGCACTTTGGGGGATTGGGGGCGGATCCGGGGGGGCAGTCGGGGGGTCCGGGGTGGGGACGGGGGGTCCCCGGCACTGAGCACTGAGCGCTGGCGCAGGCGGTGGCCCTGGGGCGCCGGGGGCTGCTGCGGCTGTTGGCGCGGGGGCTGCGGGAACTGCCCTACGCCGCCCTGGTCCTGCCCCGCGACCTGCGCCGCCGCGGCGTCACCCACACCCGCCGCTACTACTTCGCCGAGGACGCCCGGCGCATCTGGGCCGCCATCCGCAGGTGGGAGAGGCCTCGTGGCCCCTCGTGGCCCCTCGTGTCCCCTCGTGCCCCCTCATTCCCCCTCGTGCATCCTCGTGCATCCTCGTGCGTCCTCGTGCCTCTTCCTGCCTCTTCCTGCCCCTTCATGGCCTCTCGTGCCCCCTCGTGTCCCCTCATTCATCCTCGTGCCCTCTCGTGTCCCCTCGTGTCCCCTCGTGTCCCCTCATTCCCCCTCGTGCCTCCTCGTGCTCTGTCGTGTGTCCTCGTGCATCCTCGTGCATCCTCGTGCGTCCTCGTGCCTCTTCCTGCCTCTTCCTGCCTCTTCATGGCCTCTCGTGTCCCCTCGTGTCCCCTCGTGTCCCCTCATTCATCCTCATGCTTCCTCGTGCTCTGTCGCATGTCCTCGTGCATCTTCGTGCATCTTCGTGCATCCTCGTGTGTCCTCGTGCCTCTTCCTGCCTCTTCCTGCCCCTTCATGGCCTCTCGTGTCCCCTCGTGTCCCCTCGTGCCCCCTCGTGTCCCCTCATTCCCCCTCGTGCCTCCTCGTGCTCTGTCGTGTGTCCTCGTGCATCCTCGTGCATCCTCGTGCGTCCTCGTGCCTCTTCCTGCCTCTTCATGGCCTCTCGTGTCCCCTCGTGTCCCCTCGTGTCCCCTCATTCATCCTCATGCTTCCTCGTGCTCTGTCGCATGTCCTCGTGCATCCTCGTGCATCTTCGTGCATCCTCGTGTGTCCTCGTGCCTCTTCCTGCCTCTTCCTGCCCCTTCATGGCCTCTCGTGTCCCCTCGTGTCCCCTCGTGCCCCCTCGTGTCCCCTCATTCCCCCTCGTGCCTCCTCGTGCTCTGTCGTGCATCCTCGTGCATCTTCGTGCATCCTCGTGTGTCCTCGTGCCTCTTCCTGCCTCTTCCTGCCCCTTCATGGCCTCTCGTGTCCCCTCGTGTCCCCTCGTGCCCCCTCGTGTCCCCTCATTCCCCCTCGTGCCTCCTCGTGCTCTGTCGTGCGTCCTCGTGCATCTTCGTGCATCTTCGTGTGTCCTCGTGCCTCTTCCTGCCTCTTCCTGCCCCTTCATGGCCTCTCGTGCCCCCTCGTGTCCCCTCATTCATCCTTGTGCCTCCTTGTGCTCTGTCGTGCCCCGTTGTGCCCCTTCGTGCCCCCTCACGTGTCTTCGTGCCTCCTCATGTCCCCTCGTGCCCCCTCGTGTCCCCTCATTCAGCCTCGTGTCCCCTCATTCCCCCTCGTGCCTTTTCATGCTCTGTCGTGCGTCCTCGTGCATCCTCGTGCATCCTCGTGCCTCTTCCTGCCCCTTCATGGCCTCTCGTGTCCCCTCGTGTCCCCTCATTCATCCTCGTGCTTCCTCGTGTCTCCTCGTGCTCTGTCGTGCCCCGTTGTGCCCCTTCGTGCCCCCTCATGTGTCTTCGTGCCTCCTCGTGCTCCCTTGTGTGTCCTCATGTCCCCTCGTGCCCCCTCTTCTGCACCCATGGGTGCCCTCATCAGACCTTGTGCACTCTCTTGTGCATCCTCGTGCATCCTCGTGTCTCTTCGTGCCCCCTCATGTGTCCTCGTCCCCCTCATGTGTCCTCATTCATCCTCGTGACCCCTCGTGCCCCCTCGTGCCCCTCTTCTGCACCCATGGGTGCCCTCATCAGACCTTGTGCTCTCTCGTGCATCCCCGTGTGTCCTCGTGTGTCTCCGTGCATCCTTGTGCCCTCTCGTGTCCCCTCATGTGTCCTCGTGTCCCCTCGTGCCCCCTCGTGCTCTGTCGTGCGTCCTCGTGCCCCTGATGTGTCCTCGTGTCCCCTCGTGCCCCTCTTCTGCACCCACGGGTGCCCTCATCAGACCTTGTGCACTCTCTTGTGCATCCCCGTGCGTCCTCATGTGTCTCCGTGCATCCTCGTGCCCTCTCATGTCCCCTCATGTGTCCTCGTGTCCCCTCATGTGTCCTCGTGCCCCCTCGTGCTTCCTCGTGCCCCCTCGTGCCCCCTCATGTGTCCTTGTGCCCCCTCGTGCCCCCTCGTGCTCTGTCGTGCGTCCTCGTGCCCCTGATGTGTCCTCGTGTCCCCTCGTGCCCCCTCTTCTGCACCCATGGGTGCCCTCATCAGACCTTGTGCACTCTCTTGTGCATCCTCGTGCATCCTCGTGTCTCTTCGTGCCCCCTCATGTGTCCTCGTCCCCCTCATGTGTCCTCATTCATCCTCGTGCCCCCTCATGTCCCCTCGTGCCCCTCTTCTGCACCCATGGGTGCCCTCATCAGACCTTGTGCACTCTCTTGTGCATCCCCGTGCGTCCTCATGTGTCTCCGTGCATCCTCGTGCCTCCTCGTGCCCTCTCGTGTCCCCTCATGTGTCCTCGTGCCCCCTCGTGCCCCCTCGTGCTCTGTCGTGCGTCCTCGTGCCCCTGATGTGTCCTCGTGCCCCCTCGTGACCCCTCTTCTGCACCCATGGGTGCCCTCATCAGACCTCGTGCTCTCTCTTGTGCATCCCCGTGCGTCCTCGTGTGTCTCCGTGCATCCTCGTGCATCCTCGTGCCTCCTCGTGCATCCTCGTGCCCCTGATGTGTCCTCGTGTCCCCTCGTGCCCCTCTTCTGCACCCATGGGTGCCCTCATCAGACCTTGTGCACTCTCTTGTGCATCCTCGTGCATCCTCGTGTCTCTTCGTGCCCCCTCATGTGTCCTCGTCCCCCTCATGTGTCCTCATTCATCCTCGTGACCCCTCGTGCCCCCTCGTGCCCCTCTTCTGCACCCATGGGTGCCCTCATCAGACCTTGTGCTCTCTCTTGTGCATCTCCGTGCGCCCTCGTGCCCCCTCGTGCTTCCTCGTGCCCCCTCGTGCCCCCTCATGTGTCCTTGTGCCCCCTCGTGCCCCCTCGTGCTCTGTCGTGCGTCCTCGTGCCCCTGATGTGTCCTCGTGTCCCCTCGTGCCCCTCTTCTGCACCCATGGGTGCCCTCATCAGACCTTGTGCTCTCTCTTGTGCATCCCCGTGCGTCCTCGTGTGTCTCCGTGCATCCTCGTGCCCCCTCGTGCCCCTGATGTGTCCTCGTGTCCCCTCATGTGTCCTCGTGTCCCCTCGTGCCCCTCTTCTGCACCCATGGGTGCCCTCATCAGACCTCGTGCACTCTCTTGTGCATCCCCGTGTGTCCTCGTGCCCCCTCGTGCCCTCTCATGTGTCCTCGTGCCCCCTCGTGCCTCCTCGTGCGTCCTCGTGCCCCTGATGTGTCCTCGTGTCCCCTCATGTGTCCTCGTGCCCCCTCGTGCCCCCTCTTCTGCACCCATGGGTGCCCTCATCAGACCTTGTGCTCTCTCTTGTGCATCCCCGTGCGTCCTCGTGTGTCTCCGTGCATCCTCGTGCCCCCTCGTGTCCCCTCATGTGTCCTCATGTCCCCTCGTGCCCCCTCGTGCTCTGTCGTGCGTCCTCGTGTCCCCTCATGTGTCCTCGTGCCCCCTCATGCTCTGTCGTGTGTCCTCGTGCCCCTGATGTGTCCTCGTGCCCCCTCGTGCCCCTCTTCTGCACCCATGGGTGCCCTCATCAGACCTTGTGCTCTCTCTTGTGCATCCTCGTGCCTCCTCGTGTGTCTCCGTGCATCCTCGTGCCCCCTCGTGCCCTCTCATATGTCCTTGTGTCCCCTCATGCCTCCTCGTGCTCTGTCGTGCGTCCTCGTGTCCCCTCATGTGTCCTCGTGTCCCCTCGTGCCCCCTCATGCTCTGTCGTGTGTCCTCGTGCCCCTGATGTGTCCTCGTGCCCCCTCGTGCCCCTCTTCTGCACCCATGGGTGCCCTCATCAGACCTTGTGCTCTCTCTTGTGCATCCCCGTGTGTCCTCGTGTGTCCTCGTGCCCCCTCGTGTGTCCTCGTGCCCCCTCGTGCCTCCTCGTGCATCCTCGTGCCCCTGATGTGTCCTCGTGCCCCCTCGTGTGTCCTCGTGTCCCCTCGTGCCCCTCTTCTGCACCCATGGGTGCCCTCATCAGACCTCGTGCACTCTCTTGTGCATCCTCGTGCTCTCTCGTGCCCCCTCGTGCGAGCGAGGCCCCACCCGAGGGCCCGGGAGCCCTCTCCTGCCCCTCCTCCTGCGAGAAGCAGCGGTGGGTGGGTGTGGGGGGGGGGAGGGGCAGCCGGGCTGACCCCTCCCCTCCCCCCCCGCCCCTCCCCCAGCTTCGTGAAGGGCATCGTGCGCCACTACTACCCGTGCGACGCGGCCGTGCGCGGGGACCCCGAGCTGCAGGCCTGGGTGGGGGAGATCTTCCACAAGGGCTTCCTCGGCCGCCGCAGCTCAGGTGCCGTCGCACGAGGACGCCCTCGTGCAAGGGGGGAGGGGGGGGGTGGGGGTGGGGTGTCCCCCGGTGACCCTCGGCTGCCCCCCCGACCCCACCCCCGCCCCGTGCGACCCCCGTGTGACACACCCCCGCCCCGTGCGAGGGCAGAATCCTCCTCCCCGGCCCTCGTGTCACGTCCTCGTGTGAGGCCCTGACCCCCACGTGACCCCTGGTGACCCCCGTGTGACCCCCGTGTGACCCCTGTGTGACCCCTGTGTGACCCCTGACCCCCGTGCGACCCTCCTGTGACACACCCCCGCCCCGTGCGAGGGCACCATCCCCCTCCCCGGCCCTCGTGTCACGTCCTCGTGCGAGGCCCTGACCCCCACGTGACCCCTGTGTGACCCCTGTGTGACCCCTGTCCCCTGTGTGACCCTTGTGTGACCCCCATGTGACCCCTGACCCCTGTGTGACCCTCGTGTGACCCCCCCGTGCGGGACCCTGACCCCCACGTGACCCCCGGTGACCCACATGTGAACCCTGTGTGACCCCTGTGAGACCCTCATGTGACCCCCATGTGACCCCTGACCCCTGCATGACCCTCGTGTGACCCCCCCGTGCGAGGCCCTGACCCCCATGTGACCCCTGTGTGACCCCTGACCCCCATGCGACCCTTGTGTGACCCCCGTGTGGACCCTGACCCCTGTGCGACCCTCGTGTGACCCCCCGTGTGAGGCCCTGACCCCCACATGACCCCTGGTGACCTGTGTGTGACCCCGTGTGACCCCTGACCCCTGCATGACCCTCGTGTGACCCCCCCATGTGAGGCACTGACCCCCATGTGACCCCCGGTGACCCCTGTGTGACCCCTGTGTGACCCCTGACCCCTGTGTGACCCTCATGTGACCCCTACCTGACCCCGTGTGACCCCTGTGTGACCCTCACATGACCCCTGTGTGACCCTCACATGACCCCTGCATGACCCCTGTGCAACCCCTGCGTGACCCCGTGTGACCCTTTGTGACCCCTTTGTGACCCTCATGTGACCCCTGCACACCCCCTGTGACCCTATGTGACCCCGTGTGACCCTGTTTGACCCCGTGCGACCCCTGCATGACCCCCATGTGACCCCTGCATGACCCCTGCATGACCCCACACGACCCCCACCTGACCTTCATGTGACCACTGTGTGACCCCTGCATGACCCTTTGTGACCCTCATGCGACCCCCGGGTGACCCCGCCTGACCCCTGCACTACCCCCACGTGACCCCCTGAGTGACCTCCACCTGACCCTGTGTGACCCCTGCTTGACCCCTGCACGACCCTCACATGACCCCTGCCTGACCCTCACATGACCCCTGTGTGACCCCACCTGACCCCTGCCTGACCCTCAGATGACCCCTGTGTGACCCCGCCTGACCTCTGCCTGACCCTCACGTGACCCTGGTGTGACCCCTGCCTGACCCCACCTGACCCTCACGTGACCCCTGTGTGACCCCACCTGACCCCGCCTGACCCTCACATGACCCCTGTGTGACCCCTCCTGACCCCACCTGACCCTCACGTGACCCCGCCTGACCCCACCTGACCCTCACATGACCCCTGTGTGACCCCTCCTGACCCCACCTGACCCTCATGTGACCCTGCCCGACCCCACCTGACCCCTGCCTGACCCTCACGTGACCCCATCTGACCCTCAAGTGACCCCTGTGTGACCCCACCTGACCCCGCCTGACCCTCACATGACCCCGCCTGACCCTCACGTGACCCCGCCTGACCCTGCCTGACCCCACCTGACCCTCATGTGACCCCTGTGTGACCCCGCCTGACCCCGCCTGACCCCTCCGTGCCCCTCCCACGCCCCCTGCCCCCTCCCCTCCCCCCAGATCCCCCTCCCCCCCTCCCCATACCCCCTCCCTGCCCCCACCAAAGGCCCCACCCGGTGTGGCCCCGCCCTCTGTGGCCCCGCCCTCTGTGGCCCCGCCCTGAGGGCCCCGCCCACTGTGGCCCCGCCCTCTGTGGCCCCGCCCTGAGGGCCCCGCCCCTCCCCCAGGGGTGCCCTCCCGGCTGAGCACCATCCCCCGCCTCGTCACCTTCCTCACCATGGTCATCTACAGCTGCTCCGCCCACCACGCCGCCACCAACAGCGGCCAGGTGCCCCCCCACCCTTGGGTGCCCCCCCACCCCTGGGTGACACCCCCACCCCCACCCCTGGGTGCCCCCCCACCCTTGGGTGCCCCCCCACCCCTGGGTGACACCCCCACCCCCACCCCTGGGTGCTCCCCCACCCTTGGGTGCCCCCCACCCCTGGGTGCTCCCCCACCCCTGGGTGCCCCCCCCACCCCTGGGTGCCCCCCACCCCTGGGTGCTCCCCCAGCCTGGGTGCCCCCCCCACCCCTGGGTGCCCCCCACCCCTGGGTGCCCCCCCCCCCCCCGGGTGCCCCCCACCCCTGGGTGCCCCCCCCACCCTTGGGTGCCCCCCCACCCTTGGGTGCTCCCCCACCCCTGGGTGCCCCCCCCACCCTTGAATGCCCCCCCACCCCTGAGTGCCCCCCCCCACCCCTGGGTGCCCCCCCACCCTTGGGTGCCCCCCCCACCCCTGGGTGCTCCCCCTCCCCTGGGTGCCCCCCCACCCTTGGGTGCCCCCCACCCCTGGGTGACCCCCCACCCCTGGGTGCCCCCCCCACCCCTGGGTGCCCCCCACCCCTGGGTGCCCCCCCCACCCCTGGGTGACCCCCCACCCCTGGGTGCCCCCCCCCACCCCTGGGTGCCCCCTCACCCTTGGGTGCTCCCCCCACCCCTGGGTGCCCCCCCACCCCTGGGTGCCCCCTCCTGCACCCCTGGGTGCCCCCCCCCACCCCTGGGTGCCCCCCCACCCCTGGGTGCCCCCTCCTGCACCCCTGGGTGCCCCCCCCCACCGTGGGTGCCCCAGTGGGGTGCCCCCCCCCACCCCTGGGTGCCCCCCCACCCCTGGGTGCCCCCACCCCTGGGTGACCCCCCACCCCTGGGTGCCCCCCCACCCCTGGGTGCTCCCCCACCCCTGGGTGCCCCCACCCCTGGGTGCCCCCTCCTGTACCCCTGGGTGCCCCTCACACCTCTGGGTCCCCTCTTCCAGAGGCCTCCCCTTGGGGGGGGCAATGGGTGCCATGGGGGGGGGCACTGGGTGCCATGGGGGGGGGCACTGGGTGCCATGGGGGGGTGTCTGGGTGCCATGGGGGGGGGCACTGGGTGCCATGGGGGGGTGCCTGGGTGCCATGGAGGGGTGCACTGGGTGCCATGGGGGGTGCCTTGGTCCCTTGGGGGGGGGCACTGGGTGCCATGGGGGGTGTCTGGGTGCCATGGGGGGGGTGTGGGTGCCATGGGGCAGGCACTGGGTGCCATGGGGGGGTGTGGGTGCCATGGGGGGGGGCACTGGGTGCCATGAGGGGAGCGCTGGGTGCCATGGGGGGTGCCTGGGTGCCATGGGGGGGGGCACTGGGTGCCATGGGGGGTGCCTGGGTGCCATGGGGGGTGCACTGGGTGCCATGGGGTCTGTCTGGGTGCCATGGGGGGTGCACTGGGTGCCATGGGGGGGGGGCACTGGGTGCCATGAGGGGAGCGCTGGGTGCCATGGGAGGTGCCTGGGTGCCATGGGGGGGGGCACTGGGTGCCATGGGGGGGGGCACTGGGTGCCATGAGGGGAGCGCTGGGTGCCATGGGGGGGTGTGGGTGCCATGGGGGGGGGCACTGGGTGCCATGGGGGGGTGTGGGGCCTGGGTGCCTGGCTTCACCCGGACCCCCGGCTCCCTTGGGTGGGCAGCGGGTGCCGCGGGGCGGGGTGGGGGCTGACCCCCCCCCCCCACCCATGGGTGCGGCAGTTCGAGCTGGGTGCCTTCATGCCCAACATGCCGGCGGCCATGCGGGCGCCGCCGCCCGAGACGAAGGCGCCGCTGACGGAGGGGGAGTTCCTGTCCGCCCTCCCCGCCATGAACACCACCGCCATCACCCTGGGGGTGCTCTGGGTGCTGCGCAACGAGCCCTTCGACATGGTGAGGGACCCCCACCCAGAGCACCCGTCCTGGGGGGGGACACCCACACAGAGCACCTGTCCTGGGGGGGGACACCTACACCCACCCAGAGCACCCGTCCTGGGGGGGGACACCCACCCAGAGCACCCATCCTGGGGGGGGACACCCACACAGAGCACCTGTCCTGGGGGGGGACACCTACACCCACACAGAGCACCCGTCCTGGGGGGGACCCCCACCCATAGCACCCATCCTGGGGGGACACCCACCCATAGCACCCATCCTGGGGGGGGACGACAAACACCCCACCCATAGCACCTGTCCTGGGGGGGACACCCACCCATAGCACCCGTCCTGGGGGGGGACACCTACACCCACCCATAGCACCCGTCCTGGGGGGGGGACACCTACACCCACCCAGAGCACCCGTCCTGGGGACACACCCATAGCACCCGTCCTGGAGGGACACCCACCCACCCCATAGCACCCATCCTGGGGGGACACCCACCCAGAGCACCCGTCCTGGGGGGGGACCCCCACCCATAGCACCCATCCTGGGGGGGGGACACACACCCACCCATAGCACCCATCCTGGGGGGACCCCTACCCATAGCACCCATCCTGGGGGGGGGATACCCATAGCACCCATCCTGGGGGGGGGGGCACCCACCCATAGCACCCATCCTGGGGGGGACACCCACCCATAGCACCCATCCTGGGGGGGGACACCTACACCCACCCATAGCACCCGTCCTGGAGGGACACCCACCCACCCCATAGCACCCGTCCTGGGGGGGGACACCTACACCCACCCATAGCACCCGTCCTGGGGGGGGGGGGGGCACCCATAGCACCCATCCTGGGGGACACCCACCCACCCATAGCACCTGTCCTGGGGGGTGACACCCACCCATAGCACCCATCCTGGGGGGGACACCCACCCATAGCACCCGTCCTGGGGGACACCCACCCACCCACCCATAGCACCCATCCTGGGGGGGACACCCACCCATAGCACCCGTCCTGGGGGACACCCACCCACCCACCCATAGCACCCATCCTGGGGGACACCCACCCACCCATAGCACCTGTCCTGGGAGGGGGCACCCATAGCACCCATCCTGGGGGACACCCACCCACCCACCCATAGCACCCGTCCTGGGGGGGGGACACCCATAGCACCTGTCCTGGGGGGACCCCCACCCATAGCACCCATCCTGGAGGGGACACCCACCCATAGCACCCATCCTGGGGGGGGGCACCCACCCACCCATAGCACCCATCCTGGGGGGGGGGCACCCCTACACCCACCTCCAGTGGTGGAGCACCCACATTGGGGGGTGCCGGGTGTTCGGGAACCCCCACCCGCCCCAAGTCCGGAGCACCCGACCCCAAAGGGGACCCAGGAGGGTGGGGGCGGGGGGGGGGTCCCACCCACTCCCCACATTCTCAGGGGACCCACGTGTTTGGGTGGGTCCCCCATGGCCCCAAGGGGACCTGGGTGCACCCATGACCCCAAGGGTGGGGCCCCCCATGACCCCAAGGGGACCCAGATATTTGGGGGGGCCCCACCCATGGGTGGGTGACCCCATGACCCCAAGGGTGGGTGCCCCCATGACCCCAAGCAACCCCAGGCCTTTGGGTGGGCCCCCCACATGGGTGGGTGCCCCATACGACCCCAAGGTGACCTGGGTGCCCCCATGACCCCAAGTGAACCCAGACCTTTGGGTGGGTGTCCCCCATGGGTGGACCCCCCATGACCCCAAGGTGACCTGGGTGCCCCCATGACCCCAAGGGGACCCAGATATTTGGGTGGGCCCCCCCAAGGGTGGGTGCCTCCCATGGGTGGGTGCCCCCATGACCCCAAGTGAACCCAGGCCTTTGGGTGGGCCCCCCATGGGTGGGTGCCCCCCATAACCCCCATGGGTGGACCCCCCATGACCCCAAGGTGACCTGGGTGCACCCATGACCCCAAGGGGACCCAGATATTTGGGTGCGCCCCCCCAAGGGTGGGTGCCCCCCATAACCCCAAGGGTGGGTGCCCCCATGACCCCAAGGTGACCTGGGTGCCCCCATGACCCCAAGCGACCCCAGGCCTTTGGGTGGGCCCCCCCATGGGTGGGTGCCCCACACGACCCCATGGGTGGAACCCCATGACCCCAAGGGTGGGCCCCCCCATGACCCCAAGGGGACCCAGATATTTGGGTGCGCCCCCCATGGGTAGGCACCCCATGACCCCAAGCGACCCCAGGCCTTTGGGTGGGCCCCCCATGGGTGGATGCCCCACATGACCCCAAGGGTGGGTGCCCCCATGACCCCAAGTGAACCCAGACCTTTGGGTGGGTGCCCCACATGACCCTATGGGTGGGTCCCCCATGACCCCAAGGGGACCTGGGTGCACCCATGACCCCAAGGGGACCCAGATATTTGGGTGGGCCCCCCCCAAGGGTGGGTGCCCCCCATAACCCCAAGCGACCCCAGGCCTTCGGGTGGGCCCCCCATGGGTGGGTGCCCCACACGACCCCATGGGTGGGTGCCCCCATGACCCCAAGTGAACCCAGACCTTTGGGTGGGTGTCCCCCATGGGTGGGTGCCCCACACGACCCCATGGGTGGGCCCCCCATGACCCCAAGTTGACCTGGGTGCACCCATGACCCCAAGGGGACCCAGATATTTGGGTGGGCCCCCCCATGGATGGGTGCCTCCCATGGGTGGGTGCCCCCATGACCCCAAGGGTGGGTGCCCCCATGACCCAATGGGTGGTGTGCCCCCATGACCCCAAATGAACCCAGGCCTTTGGGTGGGTGTCCCCCATGGGTGGGTGCTCCACATCACCCTATGGGTGGGTCCCCCATGACCCCAAGGTGACCTGGGTGCACCCGTGACCCCAAGGGGACCCAGATATTTGGGTGGGCCCCCCCAAGGGTGGGTGCCTCCCATGGGTGGGTGCCCCACACGACCCCATGGGTGGGTGCCCCCATGACCCCAAGCGACCCCAGGCCTTTGGGTGGGCCCCCCATGGGTGGGTGCCCCCATGACCCCAAGCGACCCCAGGCCTTCGGGTGGCCCCCCCATGGCTGGGTGCCCTCCCCCACCCCCAGGCCCCCCCCTCACCCCCCCACCCCCCCCCCCCCCCCCGCACCCACCCAGCGCCCACTGGGCTGTTACCCCGAACGCCACTTCACGGAGGAGCCCCCCCCAGCGCCTCATCCGGACCTTCCGCCGGCGCTTGGCCGCCATTTCCCGCCGGATCCACCGCCGGAACGCCGCCCTGGCACTGCCCTACACCTACCTCGACCCCCCCACCATCGAGAACAGCGTCGCCATCTGAGGGGGGGGGGGGGGGGAAAGTGGGGGGACCCCCACCCTGGGGTGCCCCGGACACCTTGGGTGCCCTTGGGGGAGCACCCACACAGCTGGGGGCCTCGTGGGGGGCAGGTGGAGGGAGGGGTTGGGGGTCCCAGTGGGTGCTATGGGGGTCCCAGATGTGTGGGTCCCACTTTGGGGGGGGCACCCACACGCCTGGGGCCTCTTGGGGGGCAGGTGGAGGGAGAGGTTGGGGGTCCCAGTGGGTGCTATGGGGGTCATGATGGGTGCTATGGGTGCCCCAGACATGTGGGTCCCATTTTGGGGGGCACCCACACAGCTGGGGGCCTCGTGGGGGGCAGGTGGTGGGAGAGGTTGGGGGTCCCAGTGGGTGCTATGGGGGTCCCAGACATGTGGGGTCCCAGTTTGGGGGGGCACCCACACGTCTGGGTCCTCTTGGGGGGCAGGTGGAGGGAGGGGTTGGGGGTCCCAGTGGGTGCTATGGGGGTCATGATGGGTGCTGGGGGGGATCCCAGACATGTGGGTCCCACTTTGGGGGGGCACCCACACGCCGGGGGCCTCTTGGGGGGCAGGTGGAGGGAGAGGTTGGGGGTCCCAGTGGGTGCTATGGGGGTCCCAGTGGGTGCTATGGGTGCCCCAGACATGTGGGTCCCACTTTGGGGGTGCCCCAGAGATGTGGGTCCCCCCCCCCGGGGGTGGGGGAGGGAGCGGGCTGTCCCCAGTGCCAAACTGGTCTGTACTGGGAGCTCTTACTGGTGTCAATAAAGGCGCTGCCCCGGCGGCCTGTGCGGGGGAGGGGAGGCACTGGGTGTACTGGTTGTACTGGTCATACGGGGCCCGGGAACAGTGGGGTGAACTGGGGGGGAACTGGGATGGGGGGCCAAGCCCAGTGGTGTAAACTGGGGTGGAACTGGGATGGGGGGCCAAGCCCAGTGGTGTAAACTGGGGTGGAACTGGGATGGGGGGCCAAGCCCAGTGGTGTAAACTGGGTGGAACTGGGATGGGGGGCCAAGCCCAGTGGTGTAAACTGGGGTGGAACTGGGATGGGGGGCCAAGGCCAGTGGTGTAAACTGGGATAGAACTGGGATGGGGGGCCAAGCCCAGTGGTGTAAACTGGGGTGGAACTGGGATGGGGGGCCAAGCCCAGTGGTGTAAACTGGGGTGGAACTGGGATGGGGGCCAAGCCCAGTGGTGTAAACTGGGATAGAACTGGGATGGGGGCCAAGCCCAGTGGTGTAAACTGGGGTGGAACTGGGATGGGGGGCCAAGCCCAGTGGTGTAAACTGGGTGGAACTGGGATGGGGGGCCAAGCCCAGTGGGGTAAACTGGGGTGGAACTGGGATGGGGGGCCAAGCCCAGTGGTGTAAACTGGGTGGAACTGGGATGGGGGGCCAAGTCCAGTGGTGTAAACTGGGGTGGAACTGGGATGGGGGGCCAAGTCCAGTGGTGTAAACTGGGGTGGAACTGGGATGGGGGGCCAAGACCAGTGGTGTAAACTGGGTGGAACTGGGATGGGGGGGCCAAGCCCAGTGGTGTAAACTGGGGTGGAACTGGGATGGGGGGCCAAGACCAGTGGTGTAAACTGGGGTGGAACTGGGATGGGGGGCCAAGCCCAGTGGTGTAAACTGGGGTGGAACTGGGATGGGGGCCAAGCCCAGTGGTGTAAACTGAGGTGGAACTGGGATGGGGGGGCCAAGGCCAGTGGTGTAAACTGGGGTGGAACTGGGATGGGGGGCCAAGACCAGTGGTGTAAACTGGGGTGGAACTGGGATGGGGGGGCCAAGCCCAGTGGTGTAAACTGGGGTGGAACTGGGATGGGGGGGCCAAGCCCAGTGGTGTAAACTGGGGTGGAACTGGGATGGGGGGCCAAGACCAGTGGTGTAAACTGGGGTGGAACTGGGATGGGGTGCCAAGCCCAGTGGTGTAAACTGGGGTGGAACTGGGATGGGGGCCAAGCCCAGTGGTGTAAACTGAGGTGGAACTGGGATGGGGGGCCAAGACCAGTGGTGTAAACTGGGGTGGAACTGGGATGGGGGGCCAAGACCAGTGGTGTAAACTGGGGTGGAACTGGGATGGGGGGGCCAAGCCCAGTGGTGTAAACTGGGGTGGAACTGGGATGGGGGGGCCAAGCCCAGTGGTGTAAACTGGGATGGAACTGGGATGGGGGGGCCAAGCCCAGTGGTGTAAACTGGGGTGGAACTGGGATGGGGGGGCCAAGCCCAGTGGTGTAAACTGGGGTGGAACTGGGATGGGGGGCCAAGCCCAGTGGTGTAAACCGGGGTGGAACTGGGATGGGGGGCCAAGCCCAGTGGTGTAAACCGGGGTGGAACTGGGATGGGGGGCCAAGTCCAGTGGTGTAAACTGGGGTGGAACTGGGATGGGGGGCCAAGACCAGTGGTGTAAACTGGGTGGAACTGGGATGGGGGTGCCAAGCCCAGTGGTGTAAACCGGGGTGGAACTGGGATGGGGGGCCAAGCCCAGTGGTGTAAACTGGGGTGGAACTGGGATGGGGGGCCAAGCCCAGTGGTGTAAACTGGGGTGGAACTGGGATGGGGGGCCAAGCCCAGTGGTGTAAACTGGAATACAACTGGGATGGGGGGCCAAGCCCAGTGGTGTAAACTGGGATAGAACTGGGGTGGGGGGCCAAGCCCAGTGGTGTAAACTGGGGTGGAACTGGGATGGGGGGCCAAGCCCAGTGGTGTAAACTGGGTGGAACTGGGATGGGGGGCCAAGCCCAGTGGTGTAAACTGGGGTGGAACTGGGATGGGGGGCCAAGCCCAGTGGTGTAAACTGGGATAGAACTGGGATGGGGGCCAAGCCCAGTGGTGTAAACTGGAGTGGAACTGGGATGGGGGGCCAAGCCCAGTGGTGTAAACTGGGGGGGAACTGGGATGGGGGGCCAAGCCCAGTGGTGTAAACTGGGTGGAACTGGGATGGGGGCCAAGGCCAGTGGTGTAAACTGGGGTGGAACTGGGATGGGGGGCCAAGCCCAGTGGTGTAAACTGGGTGGAACTGGGATGGGGGGCCAAGCCCAGTGGTGTAAACTGGGGTGGAACTGGGATGGGGGGCCAAGCCCAGTGGTGTAAACTGGGATAGAACTGGGATGGGGGCCAAGCCCAGTGGTGTAAACTGGGGTGGAACTGGGATGGGGGGCCAAGCCCAGTGGTGTAAACCGGGGTGGAACTGGGATGGGGGGCCAAGCCCAGTGGTGTAAACTGGGGGGGAACTGGGATGGGGGGCCAAGCCCAGTGGTGTAAACTGGGTGGAACTGGGATGGGGGCCAAGGCCAGTGGTGTAAACTGGGGTGGAACTGGGATGGGGGGCCAAGTCCAGTGGTGTAAACTGGGGTGGAACTGGGATGGGGGGCCAAGCCCAGTGGTGTAAACTGGGTGGAACTGGGATGGGGGCCAAGCCCAGTGGTGTAAACTGGGGTGGAACTGGGATGGGGGGCCAAGCCCTCTGGTGTAAACTGGAATACAACTGGGATGGGGGGCCAAGCCCAGTGGTGTAAACTGGGATAGAACTGGTATGAGGGGCCAAGCCCAGTGGGGTAAACTGGGATAGAACTGGGATGGAGCTGGGCCCAGTGGTGTAAACTGGGGTGGAACTGGGATGGGGGGCCAAGCCCAGTGGTGTAAACTGGGATAGAACTGGGATGGGGGGCCAAGCCCAGTGGTGTAAACTGGGGTGGAACTGGGATGGGGGGCCAAGCCCAGTGGTGTAAACTGGGATAGAACTGGGATGGGGGGCCAAGCCCAGTGGTGTAAACTGGGGTGGAACTGGGATGGGGGCCAAGCCCAGTGGTGTAAACTGGGGTGGAACTGGGATGGGGGGCCAAGCCCAGTGGTGTAAACTGGGATAGAACTGGGATGGGGGGCCAAGCCCAGTGGTGTAAACTGGGGTGGAACTGGGATGGGGGGCCAAGCCCAGTGGTGTAAACTGGGATAGAACTGGGATGGGGGGCCAAGCCCAGTGGTGTAAACTGGGGTGGAACTGGGATGGGGGCCAAGCCCAGTGGTGTAAACTGGGGTGGAACTGGGGTGGGGGCTGGGATCACTGGTGGGAACTGGGGGTAACTGGGGTGCGGCCCAGCCCCAGTGGTGTAACTGGGGTGTAACTGGGCCAGGGGTCAATGATGCAAGCAGGGGTGGAACTGGTTTTACTGGGCCCAGTGGCGTAACTGGGGTGGAACTGGGATGGGGGCCAGGCCCAGTGGTCCAGACTGGGGGCTTTAATGGTCCAAACTGGGGTGTTACTGGGATGAAGGGCCAAGCCCAGTGGTGAAAATGGGTGGAACTGGGGTGTAACTGGGATGGGGCTGGGCCCACTGGTGGGCACTGGGAAGCCACTGGGGTTTAACTGGGATGGGGGGCCAAGCCCAGTGGTCCAGACTGGGGTGTAACTGGGATGAAGGGCCAAGCCCAGTGGTGCAAACTGGGTGTAACTGGGATGGCAGCCAGGCCGGATCATCCAAACTGGGGTGTAACTGGGGTGGGGGCCAAACCCAGTGGTGTAAACTGGGGTGTCACTGGGGTGGACTGGGGTGGAACTGGGATGGGGCTGGGCCCACTGGTGAGAACCAGGGGGGGCACTGGGGGTAACTGGGGTGGGGCCCAGTGCCAGTGGTGTAACTGGGATGTAACTGGGGTGTAACTGGGGTGGGGCCCAGACCCAGTGGTGTAACTGGGATGTAACTGGGGTCTAACTGGGGTGGGGCCCAACTCCAGTGGTGTAACTGGGATGGAACTGGGGTGTAACTGGGGTGGGGCCCAGACCCAGTGGTGTAACTGGGATGGAACTGGGGTGTAACTGGGCCAGGGGTCACTGATGCAAGCAGGGGTGGAACTGGTCTTACTGGGCCCAGTGGTGTAACTGGGCTGTAACTGGGCGGACCCAGGTGTCCCTGGGGGGGGGCACTGGGAGCGCTCGGACCAGTCGAAGCCGGGAACTGGGAGGAACTGGGAGGAACTGGGGTGGGACTGGGACTTTCGGGGGCAGGCGAGGGTCCCAGGAGTGCCCCAGAGGGACCCTGGCGTCCCCATCGTCCCCAGATGTCCCCAAGGGGACCCCTTTGTCCCCAGATGACCCCGGGGGGACCCCAGTGTCCCCAGCTGACCCCAAGGGGACCCTGATGTCCCCAGATGACCCCAAGGGGACCCCATTGTCCCCAGCTGACCCCAAGGGGACCCTGATGTCCCCAGATGACCCTACGGGGACCCCATTGTCCCCAGATGACCCCAAGGGGACCCTGATGTCCCCAGATGTCCCCAAGGGGACCCCTTTGTCCCCAGATGACCCCGGGGGGACCCCGGTGTCCTCAGATGACCCCGGGGGGCCCCCGGTGTCCGGTGGGGGGGTGCGGTACCGGCTGAGGGTGACAACGGGGTCCCAGTGGGGTGGGGGGACACTGGCGGCGGTGGCCCTCAGCCTGGTGGGGACAAGGGGACAGAGCCCCCCCTGCCACCTCGACTGGCCCCTCCACCGCCTGCGCCCCGGCACCGTGAGTGCACTGGGAGGGGACTGGGGGGGCACTGGGAGGGACTGGGGGGGACTGGGAGTGGGCTGGAGGGTACTGGGAGGGGGCTGGGGGGGCACTGGGGGGGCACTGGGAGGGACTGGGGGGGACTGGGGGGGACTGGGAGTGGGCTGGAGGGTACTGGGAGGGGACTGGGGGGGCACTGGGGGGGCACTGGGAGGGACTGGGGGGGACTGGGGGGGACTGGGAGTGGGCTGGAGGGTACTGGGAGGGGACCAGGGGGCACTGGGAGGGACTCGGGGGGACTGGGAGTGGGCTGGAGGGTACTGGGAGGGGGCAGGGGGGGCACTGGGAGGGACTGGGGGGGACTGGGGGGCGCTGGGGGGGACTAGGAGTGGGCTGGAGGGTACTGGGAGGGAGCTGGGGGGGGCACTGGGAGGGACTGGGGGGGACTGGGGGGCACTGGGATGGACTGGGGGGCACTGGGAGGGACTGGGGGGGACTGGGGGGGCTGGAAGGGCCGGGGGGGTCTGGGGGAGGGCACTGGAAGGGACTGGGGGGAACTGAGAGGGACTGGGGGGGTCTGACGGGGGACTGGGAGGGACTGGGAGTGGGCTGGAGGATACTGGGATGGACTGGGGGGGCACTGGGAGGGACTGGGGGGGACTGGGAGTGGGCTGAAGGGTACTGGGAGGGGACTGGGGGGGCACTGGGAGGGACTGGGGGGGACTGGGAGTGGGCTGGAGGGTACTGGGAGGGGGCTGGGGGGGCACTGGGAGGGACTGGGGGGGACTGGGAGTGGGCTGGAGGGTACTGGGAGGGGGCTGGGGGGGCACTGGGAGGGACTGGGGGGGACTGGGAGTGGGCTGGAGGGGACTGGGAGGGGACTGGGGGGGCACTGGGAGGGACTGGGGGGGACTGGGAGTGGGCTGGAGGGGACTGGGGGGGCACTGGGAGGGACTGGGGGGGACTGGGAGTGGGCTGGAGGGTACTGGGAGGGGGCTGGGGGGGCACTGGGAGGGACTGGGGGGGACTGGGGGGGACTGGGAGTGGGCTGGAGGGGACTGGGAGGGGACTGGGGGGGCACTGGGGGGGACTGGGAGTGTGCTGGAGGGTACTGGGAGGGCACTGGGGGGCACTGGGAGGGACTGGGAGGGACTGGGGGGGACTGGAAGTGGGCTGGAGGGTACTGGGAGGGGACTGGGGGGCACTGGGAGGGACTGGGGGGGACTGGGGGGGACTGGGAGTGGGCTGGAGGGTACTGGGAGGGACTGGGGGGCACTGGGAGGGACTGGGGGGGACTGGGGGGGACTGGGAGTGGGCTGGAGGGTACTGGGAGGGGACTGGGGGGCACTGGGAGGGACTGAGGGGGACTGGGGGGGACTGGGAGTGGGCTGGAGGGTACTGGGAGGGGACTGGGGGGGCACTGGGAGGGACTGGAGGGGACTGGGGGGGACTGGGGGGGACTGGAAGTGGGCTGGAGGGTACTGGGAGGGGACTGGGGGGCACTGGAAGGGACTGGGGGGGACTGGGAGGGACTGGAAGTGGGCTGGAGGGTACTGGGAGGGACTGGGGGGGCACTGGGAGGGACTGGGGGGGACTGGGGGGGACTGGGAGTGGGCTGGAGGGTACTGGGAGGGACTGGGGGGGCACTGGGAGTGACAGGGGTGACATGAGGGGTGACACAGGGTGACACAGGGTGATGGGGTGACACAGGGGGTGACACAGGGGGTGACAGGGGGTGACAGGGGGTGACAGGCGGTGGCACCGCAGACGGTGGTGGCCGAGGTGACGTCGCCGCAGCCCCTGGGGACCCTCCTGCTGCTGCGGCTGTGGAAGGAGCCGCTGGTGTCCCTCGTCCCCGACCGCTGGTTCTGCGCCCGTGTCACCGTCACCGGGCCCCTGGGGGACGGGGACGATGGGGACAACGGGGACGGCGATGACGACGGGGACGGCGATGGCATTGGGGACGATGGGGACACCCCCAGGGCCACCTTCCCCTGCTACCGCTGGCTGGAGAGCGGCTGCCTGGAGCTGCGGGAGGGCACCGGTATGGGGACACGGGGGGACACGGGGGGACATGGGGACAAGGGGACACCATTTGGACTTGGGGACACATGGGGGATATGGGACACGGGGACATGGAGACACATGGGGACAAGGGGACACCATGGGGACAAGGGGGGACATGGGGACACATGGGGACAGGAAAACATGGGGGACATGGGGACACGGGGGGACACAGGGACAAGGGGACACCATTTGGACATGGGGACACATGGGGACACGGGGACACCGTGGGGACACATGGGGACACCTTGGGGAGAGGAAAACATGGGGGACATGGGGATACCGTGGGGACATGGGGACACATGGGGACAGGAAAACATGGGGGACATGGGGACACACGGGGACACACAGGGACAGGAAAACATGGGGACACCGTGGGGACATGGGGACACATGGGGACAGGAAAACATGGGGGACATGGGGACACAGGGGGACATGGGGACAAGGGGACACCATTTGGACATGGGGACACATGGGGGATATGGGACATGGGGACATGGAGACACATGGGGACAAGGGGACACTGTGGGGACACATGGGGACACATGGGGAGAGGAAAACATGGGGGACATGGGGACACGGGGGGACACAGGGACAAGGGGACACCATTTGGACATGGGGACACATGGGGACACGGGGACACCGTGGGGACACATGGGGACACCTTGGGGAGAGGAAAACATGGGGGACACCATGGGGACATGGGGACACATGAGCACAAGAAGACATGGGGGACATGGGGACACCATGGGGACACATGGGGACAGGAAAACCTGGGGACATGGGGACACCGTGGGGACATGGGGACAAGGGGACACCATTTGGACATGGGGACACATGGGGGATATGGGACATGGGGACATGGAGACACATGGGGACACGGGGACACTGTGGGGACACATGGGGACACATGGGGAGAGGAAAACATGGGGGACATGGGGACACCGTGGGGACATGGGGACACATGGGGACAAGAAGACATGGGGGACATGGGGACAGGAAAACATGGGGGACATGGGGACACGGGGGGACATGGGGACAAGGGGACACCATTTGGACATGGGGACACATGGGGGATATGGGACACGGGGACATGGAGACACATGGGGACAAGGGGACACCGTGGGGACACATGGGGACACATGGGGAGAGGAAAACATGGGGGACATGGGGACACCGTGGGGACATGGGGACACATGGGGACAAGAAGACATGGGGGACATGGGGACAGGAAAACATGGGGGACATGGGGACACGGGGGGACATGGGGACAAGGGGACACCATTTGGACATGGGGACACATGGGGGATATGGGACACGGGGACATGGAGACACATGGGGACAAGGGGACACCGTGGGGACACATGGGGACACATGGGGAGAGGAAAACATGGGGGACAAGGGGACACCGTGGGGACAAGGGGGGACATGGGGACACATGGGGACAGGAAAACATGGGGGACATGGGGACACGGGGGGACACAGGGACAAGGGGACACCATTTGGACATGGGGACACATGGGGACACGGGGACACCGTGGGGACACATGGGGACACATGAGCACAAGAAGACATGGGGGACATGGGGACACCATGGGGACACATGGGGACAGGAAAACATGGGGACATGGGGACACGGGGGACATGGGGACAAGGGGACACCGTTTGGACATGGGGACACATGGGGGATATGGGACACGGGGACATGGAGACACATGGGGACACGAGGACACTGTGGGGACACATGGGGACACATGGGGAGAGGAAAACATGGGGGACAAGGGGACACCGTGGGGACAAGGGGGGACATGGGGACACATGGGGACAGGAAAACATGGGGGACATGGGGACATGAGGACACCACAGGGACACGGGGACACTGTGGGGACTTGTGGACATGGGGATATGGGACATGGGGACAAGGGGACACCGTGGGGACAAGGGGACACACGGGGACACATGGGGACACAGGGGGACAGGAAAACATGGGGGACATGAGGGAAATGGGGGACATGGGGACACTGTGGGGACATGGGGAAACATGGGGACATGGAGATGTGGGGACATGTGGGGACACCTTGGGGACAGGGGACATGGGGACACAGGGACATGGAGACACCATGGGGGCACATGGGGACCAGGGGCCACCGTGGGGCCACCATGGGGACATGAGGGACATGAGGACATGGGGCCACCATGCGGACATGGGGACATGAGGACATGGCCACCACAGGGCCACCATGGGGACGAGGGGACATGGGCCACCATGGGGCCACCATGGGGACATGAGGACATGGGGACAGGGGGCCACCGTGGGGCCACCATGGGGACATGGGGACATGATGACATGAGGCCACCGTGGGGACGTGGGGACATGAGGACATGGGGCCACCATGGGGACATGGGGACATGATGACATGAGGCCACCGTGGGGACGTGGGGACATGAGGACATGGGCCACCACGGGGCCACCATGGGGCCACCATGGGGACATGGGGACACGAGGACATGGGGCCACCGTGTGGACATGGGGACATGAGGACATGGGCCACCACAGGGCCACCATGGGGACGTGGGGACATGGGCCACCATGGGGCCACCATGGGAACACGAGGACATGGGGCCACCGTGGGGCCACCATGGGGACATGGGGACACGAGGACATGGGGCCACCGTGGGGCCACGGGGCCACCTGTGACTCCCATCACCTGCCGTGACGTGGGGAGTGGGGGCACTGGGAGGGAACTGGGGGCACTGGGAGGGCTGTGCCATGTGTCCCCATGTCCCCGTGTCCCCGTGTCCCCGTGTCCCCATGTCCCCGTGTCCCCGTGTCCCCGTGTCCCCCAGCCCGGACACCGCGTGGGGCCTCCTGGGAGCCGCGGCTGCTGCAGCAGCGCCAGGAGGAGCGGAGGGAGCATGAGGAGGCCTTCCAGTACGGACTGGGAGCACTGGGAGGGGACTGGGAGGGTGCTGGGAGGGGACTGGGAGCACTGGGAGCACTGGGAGGGGACTGGGAGGGGACTGGGAGCACTGGGAGGGCACTGGGAGGGTGCTGGGAGGGGACTGGGAGCACTGGGAGCACTGGGAGCACTGGGAGGGGACTGGGAGCACTGGGAGGGCACTGGGAGAGCACTGCAGGGGCACTGGGAGGGCACTGGGAGGGGACTGGGAGCACTGGGAGCACTGGGAGGGGACTGGGAGCACTGGGAGGGCACTGGGAGGGTGCTGGGAGCACTGGGAGAGCACTGGGAGAGCACTGCAGGGGCACTGGGAGGGCACTGGGAGGGGACTGGGAGCACTGGGAGCACTGGGAGGGGACTGGGGGGGGACTGGGAGCACTGGGAGGGCACTGGGAGGGTGCTGGGAGCACTGGGGAGGCACTGGGGGGCACTGGGAAGGCACTGGGAGCGGACTGGGAGGGCACTGGGAGGGTGCTGGGAGCACTGGGAGAGCACTGGGAGAGCACTGCAGGGGCACTGGGAGGGCACTGGGAGGGGACTGGGAGCACTGGGAGGGGAGTGGGAGGGCACTGGGAGGACTGGGAGCACTGGGGGGCACTGGGAGGGCACTGGGAGGGGACTGGGAGCACTGGGAAGGTACTGGGAGGATACGGGGTGGGGACTGGGAGTACTGGAATAGAATGGGAGGGACTGGGAGGGGACTGGGAGGGGACTGGGGGGCACTGGGAGGGTACTGGGAGGGCATTGGGACGGGACTGGGAAGGGACTGGTAGCACTGGGAGGGGACTGGAAGGGCACTGGGAGGACTGGGAGCACTGGGGGGGGCACTGGGAGGATACTGGGTGGGGACTGGGAGTACTGGAATAGAATGGGAGGGACTGGGAGGGGACTGGGAAGGGACTGGTAGCACTGGGAGGGGACTGGGAGGACTGGGGGGCACTGGGAAGGGACTGGGAACACTGGGAGGGGACTGGGAGCACTGGGAGAGCAGCAGGGGGTTACTGGGAGCACTAGGGTGTTACTGGGGGGGACTGGGAGGGCACTGGGAGGTTATGGAGGGCATTGGGAGGTTACTGGGAGCACTGGGAGGCACTGGGAGATTACTGGGAGGTTACCGGGAGGTTATTGGGAGGCATTGGGAGGCACTGGGAGGTTACTGGGAAGTTACTGGGAGGTTACTGGGAGCACTGGAAGGCACTGGGAGGTTACTGGAGGGTACTGGAGGTTACTGGGAGCACTGGGAGGCACTGGGCAGTTACTGGGAGCACTGGGCGGTTACTGGGCGGTTACTGGGAGCACTGGGAGGCACTGGGAGGTTACTGGAGGTTACTGGGAGGTTACTGGAGGTCACTGGGAGGTGACTGGGAGCACTGGGACCACTGGGAGGTTACTGGGAGGTCACTGGGAGGTTACTGGGAGGTTACTGGGAGCACTGGGCGGTTACTGGGAGCACTGGGAGGCCCTGGGAGGTTACTGGGAGGTTACTGGGAGCACTGGGAGGTTACTGGGAGCACTGGGAAGGTGCTGGGAGGATACTGGGAGCACTGGGGGAGAACGGGGAGCAGACTGGGAGCACTGGGATTATACTGGGACAATACTGGGGAGTTACTGGGTAGACTGGGGGAGCACTGGTAGCAGACTGGGAGCACTGCGTGGGTACTGGGAGGGTACTGGGGACACTGGGAGAGCACTCGGAGCACTGGGAGGCTACTGGGAGGTTACTGGGAGCACTGGGAGCACTGGGGGAGCACTGGGAGGTTACTGGGAGGTACTGGGAGGTGACTGGGAGGTTACTGGGAGGTTACTGGGAGCACTGGGAGCACTGGGAGGTTACTGGGAGCACTGGGAGGTTACTGGGAGGTTACTGGGAGGTGACTGGGAGCACTGGGAGGTCACTGGGAGGTTACTGGGAGCACTGGGAGGCACTGGGAGGTTTCTGGACGTTACTGGATGTTACTGGGAGCACTGGGAGCACTGGGAGGTTACTGGGAGGTTACTGGGAGCACTGGGAGCACTGGGAGGTTACTGGAGGTTACTGGGAGCACTGGGAGGTACTGGGAGGTTACTGGAGGTCACTGGGAGGTCACTGGGAGGTGACTGGGAGCACTGGGAGCACTGGGAGGCACTGGGAGGTTACTGGGAGGTTACTGGGAGGTTACTGGAGGTCACTGGGAGGTTACTGGGAGGCACTGGGAGGTTAGTGGGAGGTGACTGGGAGCACTGGGAGGTCACTGGGAGGTCACTGGGAGGTTACTGGGAGGTGACTGGGAGGCACTGGGAGGTTACTGGGAGCACTGGGAGGCACTGGGAGGCTACTGGGAGGTTACTGGGAGCACTGGGAGCACTGGGAAGTTACTGGGAGGTTACTGGGAGGTACTGGGAGGCACTGGGAGGTTACTGGGAGCACTGGGAGGTGACTGGGAGCACTGGGAGCACTGGGAAGTTACTGGGAGGTTACTGGGAGGTTACTGGGAGGTCACTGGGAGGTTACTGGCAGGCACTGGGAGGCACTGGGAGGTCACTGGGAGGTTACTGGGAGGTCACTGGGAGGTTACTGGGAGCACTGGGAGGCACTGGGAGGCTACTGGGAGCACTGGGAGCACTGGGAGGTCACTGGGAGGTCACTGGGAGGCACTGATAGGTCACTGGGAGGGCACTGGGAGGCACTGGGAGGTTACTGGGAGCACTGGGAGGTGACTGGGAGCACTGGGAGCACTGGGAAGTTACTGGGAGGTTACTGGGAGGTACTGGGAGGTCACAGGGAGGTTACTGGGAGGCACTGGGAGGTTACTGGGAGCACTGGGAGGCACTGGGAGGCTACTGGGAGGTGACTGGGAGCACTGGGAGCACTGGGAGGTTACTGGGAGGTTACTGGGAGGTCACTGGGAGGTCACTGGGAGGTTACTGAGAGGCACTGGGAGGTTACTGGGAGCACTGGGAGCACTGGGAAGTTACTGGGAGGTTACTGGGAGGTACTGGGAGGTCACTGGGAGGGCACTGGGAGGCACTGGGAGGTTACTGGGAGCACTGGGAGGTCACTGGGAGGTTACTGGGAGGCACTGGGAGGTTACTGGGAGCACTGGGAGCAGCCCCCTCTCTCCCCCCAGGTGGGCGCCCTACGCCCCGGGGTGGCCCTGGCGCCTGCGGGCGCTGCCCCCCGCCCTCTGCCCCTGGCCCCCGCCACCGCCACCGTCACCGCCGGTGTCACCGTCACCGCTGTCACCGTCACCGATGTCACCGCCACCTGTGTCACCACCACCAGTGTCACCACCACCAGTGTCACCATCCCCGGTGTCACCGCCATCAGTGTCACCGCCACCGGTGTCACCACCACCAGTGTCACCATCCCCGGTGTCACCGTCACCAGTGTCACCGTCACCAGTGTCACCGCCACCGGTGTCCCCGTCCCCGGTGTCCCCCCCCCGGCGGCTGTCCCCCAGCCTGGCCTTTCCCCTGGGACACCGCGCCAGCATGGCCGCCCGCGTCGCCGCCGCGTCAGTGTCACCGTCACCCCCTGCCCTGTCCTGTCCCCGAGTGTCCCCGAGTGTCCCCAAGTGTCCCCAGGTGTCCCCAGGATGTCCCGGCCACCGCCCCGCTCTGTCCTTGCGTGTCCCTGCTTGTCCCTCACTGTGTCACATGTGTGTGTCCCCCCCCTGTTCGCTGTGTCACCCACGTCCTGTGTCACCATCGTGTCCCCACAGTGTCCCCACAGTGTCCCCATGTCCCACGTCCCGATGTCCCCACATCCCCATGTCCCCATGTCCCCATGTCCCCATGGTGTCCCCATGTCCCATGTCCCCTATGTCCCACTTCCCCATAGTGTCCCCATGTCCCCATGGTGTCCCCATGTCCCCATGTCCCCACACCCCATGGTACCCCCATGTCCCCATGGTGTCCCCATAGTGTCCCCATGTCCCCACAGTGTCCCCATGTCCCATATCCCCTATGTCCCACTTCCCCATGTCCCCACATCCCCATGTCCCCTCCATGTCCCCATGTCCCCACATGCCATGGTGTCCCCATGTCCCCCTGGTGTCCCCATGGTGTCCCCATGTCCCCATGTCCCACATCCCCACGGTGTCCTCATGATCCCATGTCCCCACACCCCATGGTGTCCCCACGTCCCCATGGTGTCCCCATGTCCCGATGGTGTCCCCATGTTCCTTCCATGTCCCCATGTCCCCCTGGTGTCCCCATGGTGTCCCCATGTCCCATGTCCCCATGGTGTCCCCATGTCCCCATGATGTCCCCATGTCCCCTCCATGTCCCCATGTCCCCCTGGTGTCCCCATGGTGTCCCCATGTCCCCTCCATGTCCCCATGGTGTCCCCATGTCCCCCTGGTGTCCCCATGTCCCTTCCATGTCCCGATGGTGTCCCCATGTCCCCCATGTCCCCACACCCCATGGTGTTCCCATGTCCCCCTGGTGTCCCCATGGTGTCCCCATGTCCCCATGTCCCCATGGTGTCCCCATGTCCCCACGTCCCCATGGTGTCCCCATGTCCCGATGGTGTCCCCATGTCCCTTCCATGTCCCCATGTCCCCCTGGTGTCCCCAAGGTGTCCCCATGTCCCCATGGTGTCCCCATGTCCCCCGTGTCCCCACACCCCATGGTGTCCCCATGTCCCCATGTCCCCCGTGTCCCCACACCCCATGGTGTCCCCATGGTGTCCCCATGTCCCCTCCATGTCCCCATGTCCCCCTGGTGTCCCCATAGCATCCCCATGTCCCATGTCCCCATGGTGTCCCCATGTCCCCCATCTCCCCAAACCCCCTGCTGTCCCCACGTCCCCACGGTGTCCCCACGTCCCCTGTCCCCACGCTGTCCCCCCCGGTGTCCCCATGTCCCCTCTCCCCTGTCCCCAGCCAGGTCCGGGTGCGCCTCCGGGGACTTCGCAGCGGTGGCTCCTGGCGCAGCTTAGAGGACGTCCGGGAGGCGCTGGGGGGGCCCGGGACCCCCATCAGCGGTGGGTGCCCCCTCCCTCGCACCGGGGGCACCCAGATGTTGGGGGGGGCACCCAGGGGTCTGGGGGGGCACCCAGGTGTTGGGGGGGCACCCAGGTGTGTGTGGGGGCACCCAGAGGTCTGGGGGGGGCACCCAGGTGTCAGGGGGGGCACCCAGGGGTCTGGGGGGGCACCCAGATGTTGGGGGGGGCACCCAGGTGTCCAGGCCATGGGGGGGCCCAGGTGTCGGGGGGAGCACCCAGGGGTCTGGGGGGGCACCCAGAGGTCTGGGGGGCACCCAGGGGCCCAGGGGAGCACCCAGGTGTTGGGGGGGCACCCAGGTGTCAGGGGGGGCACCCAGGGGTCTGGGGGGGCACCCAGGTGTGGGGGGGCACCCAGGTGTCAGGGGGGGCACCCAGGGGTCTGGGGGGCACCCAGGTGTGGGGGGGCACCCAGGTGTCAGGGGGACACCCAGGGGTCTGGGGGGGCACCCAGGGGTCCGGGGGAGCACCCAGAGGTCTGGGGGTCACCCAGGGGTTCGGGGGAGCACCCAGGTGTGTGTGGGGGCACCCAGATGTCAGGGGGGGCACCCAGAGGTCTGGGGGGCACCCAGGGGCCCAGGGGAGCACCCAGGTGTGGGGGGGGCACCCAGGTGTTGGAGGGGCACCCAGGTGTCGGGGGGGCACCCAGAGGTCCGGGGGAGCACCCAGGTGTGGGGGGGGCACCCAGAGGTCCGGGGGAGCACCCAGAGGTCCGTGCCCCCCCAGAGTACGTGGTGCAGCACTGGCAGGACGACGCCTTTTTCGGGGAGCAGTACCTGAACGGGGTGAACCCCGTCCTGCTGCGCCGCTGCTCCCGCCTGCCCCCCAACTTCCCCGTCACCCCCCCCATGGTGGCACCCAGCCTCGGCCCCGCCACCTGCCTGCAGCGGGAGATGGAGGTGAGGGACCCCCCGCCCCGGGGGGGCACCCGGGGTGCGGGATGGGGGGGGCACCCAGGTATTGGGGGCACCCAGACATTTGGGGGGCACCCAGGGGTCTGGGATGGGTGGGGCTCCCAGGGATTGGGGCACCCAGACATTTTGGGGGGACCCAGGCATCCAGGATGGGTGGGGGTCCCAGGGATTTTGGGGGGTCCCAGACATTTGGGGGCACCCAGGTATTGGGGGGACCCAGACATTTGGGGGGCACCCAGGGGTCTGGGATGGGTGGGGCTCCCAGGGATTGGGGCACCCAGACATTTGGGGGTACCCAGGTATTGGGGGGACCCCGGGGTCTGGGATGGGGGGGGCACCCAGACATTTGGGGGGCACCCAGGGGTTCGGGATGGGGGGGGCACCCAGCCATTTGGGGGGCACCCAGGGGTGCGGGATGGGTGGGGGTCCCAGGGATTGGGGGGGGGACCCAGGTATCAGGGGCACCCAGGCATTTGGGGGGCACCCAGGTATTGGGGGCACCCCGGGGTCTGGGATGGGTGGGGGTCCCAGGCATGGGTGGGGGTCCCAGGCATTTTGGGGGCACCCAGGTATTGGGGGCACCCAGACATTTCGGGGGCACCCAGGGGTCTGGGATGGGTGGGGCTCCCAGGGATTGGGGCACCCAGACATTTTGGGGGGACCCAGGCATCCAGGATGGGTGGGGGTCCCAGGGATTTTGGGGGGGTCCCAGACATTTGGGGGGCACCCAGGTATTGGGGGGACCCCGGGGTCCAGGATGGGTGGGGGCACCCAGACATTAGGGGGGCACCCAGGGGTCCGGGATGGGTGGGGGTCCCAGGTGTCGGGGGGTCCCAGGTATTGGGGGGGTCCCAGGTATTGGGGGTCCCAGGTGTTGGGGGGTCCCCGGTATTGGGGGGGTTCCCAGTGTTGGGGGGTCCCTGGTATGGGAGGTCCCAGGTGTTGGGGGGTCCCAAGTATGGGGGGGTCCCCAGTACGGGGGATCCCAGTTATTGGGGGGATCCCAGGTTTTGGGGGTCCCAGGTGTTGGGGGGTCCCAGGTATGGGGGGGTCCCCGGTATGGGGGGTCCCAGGTATTGGGGGGGTCCCCGGTGTCGGGGGGTCCCCGGTATGGGGGGGTCCCAGGTATTGGGGGGTCTCCGGTATTGGGAGTCCCCGGTATTGGGGGGTCCCAGGTGTTGGGGGGTCCCAGGTATGGGGGGGTCCCAGGTGTCGGGGGGTCCGCGGTGTCGGGGGGTCCCAGGTGTCGGGGGGTCCCAGGTATGGGGGGGGTGCCCGGTATGGGGGGTCCCAGGTTGTTGGGGGGTCCCAGGTATGGGGGGGTCCCAGGTATGGGGGGTCCCCGGTATGGGGGGGTCCCCGGTATTGGGGGGTCCCCGGTATGGGGGGTCCCAGGTTTTGGGGGTCCCAGGTATTGGGGGGTCCCAGGTATGGGGGGATCCCCGGTATTGGGGGGTCCCCGGTATGGGGGGTCCCAGTTATTGGGGGGGTCCCAGTTATTGGGGGGGTCCCCGGTATGGGGGGTCCCAGGTGTTGGGGGGTCCCAGGTGTTGGGGGGTCCCCGGTATGGGGGGTCCCCGGTACGGGGGCACCCATCGTCCGGGCGCGCAGGGGGGGCGCCTCTTCCTGGCCGACTACGCGCTGCTGGAGGGGATCCCCACGGGGCGCATCGGGGGGGAACCCCAATTCCTCTCCGCCCCCCTCTGCCTGCTCTGGCTCAGCCCCCGCGGGCAGCTGCTGCCCATCGCCATCCAGGTACCGCCCCCGGGTCCCCCCATGTCCCCCCATGTCCCCCCGTGTCCCCCCACGTCCCCCCGTGTCCCCCGTGTCCCCCCGTGTCCCCATGTCCCCAATCCCCACGTCTCCATGTCCCACCTCTCATGCCCCATGTCCTCCTGCCCTCCTTGACCAGATGCCCCATGTCCCCCTGTCCCCATGTCCCCACGTCCCCATGTCCTCATGTCCTCATGTCCCCAAGTCCCCCTGTCCTCATGTCCTCATGTCCCCATGTCCCCCTGTCCTCATGTCCCATGTCCCCAAGTCCCCATGTCCCCCTGTCCTCATTTCCCCAAGTCCCCATGTCCCCAAGTCCCCAAGTCCCTACGTCCCCCTGTCCTCATGTCCCCCTGTCCTCATGTCCCCCTGTCCCCATGTCCCCATGTCCCCAAGTCCCCCTGTCCTCATGTCCCATGTCCCCAAGTCCCCATGTCCCCCTGTCCTCATATCCCCAAGTCCCCATGTCCCCAAGTCCCCATGTCCCCCTGTCCCCCTGTCCTCATGTCCCATCTGCCATGTCCCATGTCCCCATCTCCCTTTGTCCCTATGTCCCCAGGTGTCGCCATATCCCAATGTCCCCCCCCATGTCCCACATTCCCATGTCCCCATGTCCCCCATTGTCCCCATGTCCCCCATTGTCCCAATGTCCCAATGTCTTATGGCCCCCTATGTCCCCATGGTGTCCTCTTGTCCCCAAGTCCCCCTAAGTCCCCATGTCCCCCTGTGTCCCCATGGTGTCCTTGTCCCTGTGTCCCCATGGTGTCCTCTTGTCCCCATGTGTCCCCTTGTCCCCATGTCCCCCTATGTCCCCTTGTCCCCATGGTGTCCTCTTGTCCCCAAATCCCCCTAAGTCCCCATGTCCCCCTGTGTCCCCATGTCCGCACAGTCTTCTCTTGTCCCCATGTGCCCCCATGTCCCCATATGCCACGTCCCCCTTGTCCCCACGTGCCCCCATGTCCCCATACGCCATGTCCCCCCCATGTCCCCATGTCCCCCCACGCCCCCACGTCCCTTTGTCCCCATACCCCCATGTCCCCATAGCCCCTTCCCCATGTCCCTTTGTCCCCACGTCCCCCCCACCTCCCCATGTCCCCCCTCCCTGACCCCCCCGTGTCCCCCCCCAGCTCTCCCAGCACCCCGGCCCCGAGGCACCCATCTTCCTGCCGGGGGACGGGCCCTGGGGGTGGGTGCTGGCCAAGCTATGGGTGCGGGGCGCCCACTTCATCCTGCACGAGACCGTCACCCATCTGCTGCACACCCACTTCCTGGGGAGACCTTCGCCCTGGCCACCCACCGCCTGCCCGCCTGCCACCCCCTCTACCAGGTACCCCCCAAATCCTGCACCCCAAAACCCGGCACCCCAAAGCTGCACCCCCCCCATACTGCACCCCAAATCCTGCACCCCCAAAACTGCACCCCCAAAACGGCACCCCCATACTGCACCCCAAAGCTGCACCCCAAAACCCTGCACCCCCAAAACGGCACCCCAAAACCCAGCACCCCAAAGCTGCACCCCAAATCCTGCACCCTGAAACCCGGCACCCCAAAGCTGCACCCCCCCATACTGCACCCCAAAACTGCAACCGCAAATCCTGCAACCCCAAAACTGCACCCCCAAAACGGCACCCCCATACTGCACCCCAAAGCTGCACCCCAAAACCCTTCACCCCCAAATCCTGCACCCCAAAACCCAGCACCCCAAAGCTGCACCCCCAAAACGGCACCCCAAAGCTGCACCCCAAATCCTGCACCCCCAAAGCTGCACCCCCATACTGCACCCCAAAACCGCACCCCAAAACCCTGCACCCCCAAACCCTGCACCCCCAAAACGGCACCCCAAAACCCTGCATCCCCAAACTGCACCCCCCAAAACGGCACCCCCATACTGCACCCCAAAGCTGCACCCCCAAATCCTGCGACCTCAAATCCTGCACCCCAAATCCTGCACCCCCAAGACTGCACCCCCAAAGCGGCACCCCCATACTGCACCCCAAAGCTGCACCCCAAATCCTGCACCCCCATACTGCACCCCAAAACCGCACCCCAAAACCCTGCACCCCCAAACCCTGCACCCCCAAACCCTGCACCCCCAAAACGGCACCCCAAAACTGCACCCCAAAGCTGCACCCCAAATCCTGCGACCTCAAACCCTGCACCCCAAATCCTGCACCCCCAAACCTTCACCCTGGCCACCCACCGCCTGCCCGCCTGCCACCCCCTCTACCAGGTACCCCCAAATCCTGCACCCCAAAACCCGGCACCCCAAAGCTGCACCCCCAAAACGGCACCCCAAAACCCTGCACCCTGAAACCCGGCACCCCAAAGCTGCAGCCCCAAAACGGCACCCCAAAACCCTGCATCCCCAAACTGCACCCCCCAAAACGGCACCCCCATACTGCACCCCAAATCCTGCACCCCCAAATCCTGCACCCCAAAACCCAGCACCCCAAAGCTGCACCCCCAAAACGGCACCCAAAGCTGCACCCCAAATCCTGCACCCTGAAACCCGGCACCCCAAAGCTGCACCCCCCCATACTGCACCCCAAAACTGCAACCGCAAATCCTGCAACCCCAAAACTGCACCCCCAAAACGGCACCCCCATACTGCACCCCAAAGCTGCACCCCAAATCCTGCACCCCAAATCCTGCACCCCCAAACTGCACCCCCAAAACGGCACCCCCATACTGCACCCCAAAGCTGCACCCCAAATCCTGCACCCCAAATCCTGCACCCCCAAACTGCACCCCCAAAACGGCACCCCCATACTGCACCCCCAAAGCTGCACCCCAAAACCCTTCACCCCCAAATCCTGCACCCCAAAACCAGCACCCCAAAGCTGCACCCCCAAAACGGCACCCCAAAGCTGCACCCCAAATCCTGCACCCCCAAAGCTGCAACCCCATACTGCACCCCAAAACCGCACCCCAAAACCCTGCACCCCCAAACCCTGCACCCCCAAAACGGCACCCCAAAACCCTGCATCCCCAAACTGCACCCCCCAAAACGGCACCCCCATACTGCACCCCAAAGCTGCACCCCCAAATCCTGCGACCTCAAATCCTGCACCCCAAATCCTGCACCCCCAAGACTGCACCCCCAAAGCGGCACCCCCATACTGCACCCCAAAGCTGCACCCCAAATCCTGCACCCCCATACTGCACCCCAAAACCGCACCCCAAAACCCTGCACCCCCAAACCCTGCACCCCCAAACCCTGCACCCCCAAAACGGCACCCCAAAACTGCACCCCAAAGCTGCACCCCAAATCCTGCGACCTCAAACCCTGCACCCCAAATCCTGCACCCCCAAACCTTCACCCTGGCCACCCACCGCCTGCCCGCCTGCCACCCCCTCTACCAGGTACCCCCAAATCCTGCACCCCAAAACCCGGCACCCCAAAGCTGCACCCCCAAAACGGCACCCCAAATCCTGCACCCTGAAACCCGGCACCCCAAAGCTGCACCCCCCCCCATACTGCACCCCAAAACTGCAACCCCAAAGCTGCACCCCAAATCCTGCACCCCCAAATTGGCACCCCCATACTGCACCCCAAAACTGCACCCCAAAACCCTGCACCCCCAAAACGGCACCCCCATACTGCACCCCAAAACCGCACCCCAAAACCCTGCACTCCCAAATCCTGCACCCCAAAACCCGGCACCCCAAAGCTGCACCCCCCATACTGCACCCCAAAACTGCAACCCCAAAGCTGCACCCCCAAATCCTGCACCCCAAAAATGGCACCCCCATACTGCACCCCAAAGCTGCACCCCAAAACCCTGCACCCCCAAAACGGCACCCCCATACTGCACCCCAAAACCGCACCCCAAAACCCTGCACTCCCAAATCCTGCACCCCAAAACCCGGCACCCCAAAGCTGCACCCCCCATACTGCACCCCAAAACTGCAACCCCAAAGCTGCACCCCAAATCCTGCACCCCAAAAATGGCACCCCCATACTGCACCCCAAAGCTGCACCCCAAAACCCTGCACCCCCAAAACGGCACCCCCATACTGCACCCCAAAACCGCACCCCAAAACCCTGCACTCCCAAATCCTGCACCCCAATACCCAGCACCCCAAAGCTGCACCCCAAAACTGCACCCCAAATCCTGCACCCTGAAACCCGGCACCCCAAAGCTGCACCCCCCCATACTGCACCCCAAAACTGCAACCCCAAAGCTGCACCCCAAATCCTGCACCCCCAAAACTGCACCCCAAATCCTGCACCCCCAAAATGGCACCCTCATACTGCACCCCAAAGCTGCACCCCAAAACCCTGCACCCCCAAATCCTGCACCCCCAAAACTGCACACCAAAACTGCATCCCCAAACCCTGCACCCCCAAAACGGCACCCCCATACTGCACCCCAAAGCTGCACCCCAAAACCCTGCACCCCCAAATCCTGCACCCCAAAACCCGGCACCCCAAAGCTGCACCCCCAAAACGGCACCCCAAAGCTGCACCCCAAATCCTGCACCCCCAAAACGGCACCCCCATACTGCACCCCAAAGCTGCACCCCAAATCCTGCACCCCCAAACCATGTACCCCCAAAATGGCACCCCCAAAGCTGCACCCCAAAATCTGCCCCCCACCTGCCCCCCCATTCCAGCCGTGCCCCCACACGTCCCCGTGCACCCCGAAGCCTGAAGGTCCCCTCCCTTCTCCCCCGTCCCAGGGGGGCTGTGTCCCCACGTCCCAGGTCCCCCCATGTCCCCCTGTCCCGTGTCCCTGTGTCCCCAATGTCCTATGTCCCCATCGCCCACATGTCCCATGTCCCCATGTCCCCAATGTCCCATGTTCCATATCCGCATGTCCCCATGTCCCCAATGTCCCATGTCCCATGTCCCCATCACCCACATGTCCCCCATCCCCATGTCCCCAATGTCCCATTTTCCTGTGTCCCCAATGTCCCATGTCCCATGTCCCCATCACCCACATGTCCCCCATCCCCATGTCCCCAATGTCCCATTTTCCTGTGTCCCCAATGTCCCATGTCCCCATGTCCCCATATCCCCATGTCCCCAATGTCCTCATGTCCCATGTCCCCTTGTCCCCATGTCCCATGTCCCCAATGTCCCATGTCCCCAAGTCCCCAATGTTCCCATGTCCCCATATCCCCATGTCCCCAATGTCCTCATGTCCCACATCCCCTTGTCCCCATGGCCCACATCCCCAATGTCCCATGTCCCCATGCCCCCCAATGTCCCCATGTCCCCAATGTCCCAATGTCCTACATCCCCATGTCCCCATGTCCCCAATGTCCCATGTCCCCATGTCCCCAAGTCCCCAATGTCCCATGTACCCAATATCCCTATGTCCCCAGTGTCCTCATGTCCCACGTCCCCGGGTCCCCATGGCCCACATCCCCAATGTCCCATGTCCCCATGTCCCCAATGTCCCCATGTCCCCAATGTCCCCAATGTCCGATGTCCCCATGTCCCCGTGTCCCCAATGTCCCATGTCCCCATGTCCCCATATCCCCATGTCCCCAATATCCTCATGTCCCACATCCCCTTGTCCCCATGTCCCACATCCCCAATGTCCCATGTCCCCATGCCCCCAATGTCCCCATGTCCCCAATGTCCCCATGTCCCCACGTCCCCACATCCCCAATGTCCCCATGACCCCAAGTCCCCAATATCCCCATGTCCCCAATGTCCTATGTCCCCATGTCCCCAACGTCCCATGCCCCCAATGTCCCCATGTCCCTAATGTCCCAATGTCCCATGTCCCCATGTCCCCAAGTCCCCAATGTCCCATGTACCCAATATCCCCATGTCCCCAATGTCCCATGTCCCCATGTCCCCATATCCCCATGTCCCCAATGTCCTCATGTCCCACGTCCCTGGGTCCCCATGGCCCACATCCCCAATGTCCCATGTCCCCATGCCCCCAATGTCCCCCCCATGTCCCCAATGTCCCACATCCCCATGTCCCCATG
Organism: Gavia stellata; assembly: GCF_030936135.1. Classification (NCBI taxonomy): domain Eukaryota; kingdom Metazoa; phylum Chordata; class Aves; order Gaviiformes; family Gaviidae; genus Gavia; species Gavia stellata. Next base: position 40,514 of record NW_026777113.1, read on the forward strand.
TCCCCAATGTCCCCAATGTCCCAATGTCCCATGTCCCCATGTCCCCACATCCCCAATGTCCCATGTCCCCATGTCCCCAACATCCCATGTCCCCATGTCCCCAAGTCTCCAATGTCCCCATGTCCCCAATGTCCCAATGTCCTACATCCCCATGTCCCCATACCCCCAATGTCCCATGTCCCCATGTCCCCAATGTCCCATGTCCCCATGTCCCCAAGTCCCCAATGTCCCATGTACCCAATATCCCTATGTCCCCAATGTCCTCATGTCCCACGTCCCCGGGTCCCCATGGCCCACATCCCCAATGTCCCATGTCCCCATGTCCCCAATGTCCCCATGTCCCCAATGTCCCCAATGTCCGATGTCCCCATGTCCCCGTGTCCCCAATGTCCCATGTCCCCATGTCCCCATATCCCCATGTCCCCAATATCCTCATGTCCCACATCCCCTTGTCCCCATGTCCCACATCCCCAATGTCCCATGTCCCCATGCCCCCAATGTCCCCATGTCCCCAATGTCCCCATGTCCCATGTCCCCATGTCCCCACGTCCCCACATCCCCAATGTCCCCATGACCCCAAGTCCCCAATATCCCCATGTCCCCAATGTCCTATGTCCCCATGTCCCCAACGTCCCATGCCCCCAATGTCCCCATGTCCCCAATGTCCCAATGTCCCATGTCCCCATGTCCCCAAGTCCCCAATGTCCCATGTACCCAGTATCCCCATGTCCCCAATGTCCCATGTCCCCATGTCCCCATATCCCCATGTCCCCAATGTCCTCATGTCCCACGTCCCTGGGTCCCCATGGCCCACATCCCCAATGTCCCATGTCCCCATGCCCCCAATGTCCCCCCCATGTCCCCAATGTCCCACATCCCCATGTCCCCATGTCCCCAATGTCCCCAATGTCCCAATGTCCCATGTCCCCATGTCCCCACATCCCCAATGTCCCATGTCCCCATGTCCCCAACATCCCATGTCCCCATGTCCCCAAGTCTCCAATGTCCCCATGTCCCCAATGTCCCAATGTCCTACATCCCCATGTCCCCATACCCCCAATGTCCCATGTCCCCATGTCCCCAATGTCCCATGTCCCCATGTCCCCAAGTCCCCAATGTCCCATGTACCCAATATCCCTATGTCCCCAATGTCCTCATGTCCCACGTCCCCGGGTCCCCATGGCCCACATCCCCAATGTCCCATGTCCCCATGTCCCCAATGTCCCCATGTCCCCAATGTCCCCAATGTCCGATGTCCCCATGTCCCCACATCCCCAATGTCCCATGTCCCCATGTCCCCAACGTCCCATGTCCCCATGTCCCCAAGTCCCCAATGTTCCCATGTCCCCATATCCCCATGTCCCCAATGTCCTCATGTCCCACATCCCCTTCTCCCCATGTCCAACGTCCCCAATGTCCCACGTCCCCATGTCCCCACGTCCCCATGTCCCCATGTCCCCCCCAGCTCCTGCTGCCCCACTGCCGCTTCACCTTCCACATCAACATTTTGGCCCGGGAGACGCTGCTCAACCCCGGGGGGCTCATCGACCAGGTCAGCCGCACGCCTGGGTGTCCCCCCCGGTGGCACCCGGACGCCTCGGTGTCCCCCCCCCGTGGTGGCACCCGGACACCCGGATCCCCCTTGGTGGCACCCGGACACCTGGGTCCCCGCGGTGGCACCCAGACGCCTGTGTCCCCCAGGGATGGGGGGAGTTGGGGTGCGGGTTCGGGGGAGGTTGGAGGACGCTGAGGTGTGGCGGTGTCCCCAGGCCACGGCCATGGGGCGGGAGGGGACACTGGAGCTGGTGGCCCGGGCGACGGCGGCGCTGACCTATAGGGAGCTGTGTGTCCCCGATGACCTGGAGCACCGCGGGGTCACCGACATCCCCAACTACTACTACCGCGACGACGCCCTGGAGATCTGGGGGGCCATCGAGAGGTGGGGTGGGGACATGGGGACATGGGGGGGGGGACATGGTGGTGGGGACACGGGCATGGGGAGAACGGGGACGGGACATGGGGTTGGGATGTGGGGACAACAGGGATGGGGTCGTGGGGGTGGGATGTGGGGATGGGGTCGTGGGGGTGGGATGTGGAGGTGGGGACATGGGGATGGGGACAACGGGAGATGGGGACATGGAGATGAGGACATGGAGATGGGGACATGGGGATGGGGACAATAGGAGATGGGGACACGGGAGATGGGGACATGAGGATGGGGACATGGGGATGGGGACAACGGCAGATGGGGACATGGAGATGGGGACACGGGAGACGGGGACATGGAGGTGGGGACATGGGGATGGGGACAATAGGAGATGGGGACACGGGAGATGGGGACATGGAGATGGGGACATGGGGATGGGGACATGGAGATGGGGACATGGGGATGGGGACAACAGGAGATGGGGACATGGAGATGGGGACATGGGGATGGGGACATGGAGTTGGGGACGTGGGGATGGGGACAACGGGAGATGGGGACAACGGGATATGGGGACATGGGGATGGGGACAATAGGAGATGGGGACATGGAGATGGGGACATGGGGATGGGGACATGGGGATGGGGACAACGGGAGATGGGGACATGGAGATGGGGACATGGGGATGGGGACATGGGGATGGGGACAACGGGAGATGGGGACATGGAGATGGGGACATGGGGATGGGGACACGGGAGATGGGGACATGGAGGTGGGGACATGGGGATGGGGACATGGGGATGGGGACAACGGGAGATGGGGACACGGCAGATGGGGACAACGGCAGATGGGGACATGGAGGTGGGGACATGGGGATGGGGACAACGGGGGATGGGGACATGGGAGATGGGGACATGGAGATGGGGACATGGGGATGGGGACAACGGGAGATGGGGACACGGGAGATGGGGACATGGAGATGGGGACATGGGGATGGGGACATGGGGATGGGGACAACGGCAGATGGGGACATGGAGATGGGGACATGGGAGACGGGGACATGGAGGTGGGGATGTGGGGATGGGGACAGAGGAGATGGGGACATGGAGGTGGGTACATGGGGATGGGGACATGGACATGGGGACATGGAGATGGGGACATGGGGATGGGGACAACGGGAGATGGGGATGGGGACATGGGGATGGGGAGACAGGAGATGGGGACATGGAGATGGGGACATGGGGATGGGGACATGGGGATGGGGACATGGAGATGGGGACATGGGGATGGGAATGACGAAGATGGGGACAATGGGGATGGGACACGGGGATGGAGACACAGGGATGTGGACATCGGTGATGGAGGCAACAGGGTTGGGGACATGGGGACAGGGACCCGCAGGGATGGGAGCTGCTGGGGGTGATGCCGGGACAGAGGGCGTGGCCCTGTCCCCGTGTCACACCGGTGTCCCTGTGGTGGCCCAGCTTAGTGGAAGGGATCGTGGCTCTCTACTACCCCGAGGACAGTGACGTGGCCGAGGACCACGAGCTTCAGGACTGGGTGGGCGAGATCTTCACCTACGCTGTCCTGGGCAATGAGAAGACGGGTAGGGACCCCGGTGATGGTCATGGCCACGGTGATGGTCAGGGCCATGGTTGTGGTCACATCACGGTGATGATCATGCATGGTGGTGGTGGCCATGATGGTCATTGTCATGGTCACACCATGGTAATGGTCATGATGATGGTGGCTGTCACGGTGATGGTTGTGGTAACATCGTGGTGATGGTCGTGGCCGTGGTCACATCATAGTCATGGTCATGGTCCCATTGTGGCCACGGTCACACCGCAGTGACGGTGACAGCTGTGGTCATGGCTATGGTGTTGGCCGTGGTCATGCCATAGTCATGGCCATGACCATGATCGCTGTTATGGCTAAGACCTCACACCACAGTCATGGTCGCCATCATGGTCATGGCCATGGTCGTAGCCAGGATTGTAACACGGCATGGGCACGGTCATGGCCATGGCCATGGTCATGGCATGGGATGGCCATGGTCACGGCCACAGCCATGGTCACGGTCGTGCCATGGTCAAGACAGGATGGGCATGGTCATGTCCACAGTCATGGTCATGCCATGGCCACCGTCATGCCATGGCCACTGTCATGCCATGGGATGGGCATGGTCATGGTTGCAGTCATGGTCATGGTCACAGTCACGGTCATGCCGTGGTCTTAATGATGCCATGGTCAAGACATGGGATGGGCACGGTCATGTCCACAGGCATGGTCATGACATGGACGTGGTCGTGCCACAGCATGGGGAAGGTCACAGTCACAATCATGGTCATGCCGTGGTTATGGTCATGCCATGGTCAAGACATGGGATGGGCACGCTCATGTTCACAGTCATGGTCATGCCATGGTCGTGGTCATGCCATGGTCAAGACATGGGATGGGCGTGGTCATGCCCGCAGTCATGGTCATGCCATGACCATGCTCATGCCGCGGTCAAGGCATAGGATGGGCATGGTCATGGTCATGGTCATGCCATGACCTAAGCGCGTGATGGCCACGGTCATGCCACGCCCGTGCCAGGTGGCGGGTTGGTGGGGGACCGTGCGTGGGGCATGTGGTGGGTGAGGTCATCGCTGACCTCATGCCATTGCCGCCCCCCCAGGCTTCCCCTCAAAGCTCTGCAGCCGCCCCGAGCTGGTGAAGTTCGTCACCATGATCATCTTCTGCTGCTCCGCCCGGCACGCCGCTGTCAACAGCGGCCAGGTGGCACCTGGGGACATGGGGGGACATGGGGGGACATGGGGCCATGGAGGAAATTGGAGGGTGGAGAAATGCAAGTGCTCCTGTAGGGCTCAGAGGTGGACATGGAGCCACCTTGGTGGCACCTGGGGGGACATGGGGACACGTGGGGGGGTGGAGAGACCCAAGCAACCACGTAGGGCTCAGAGGTGGCCGTGGAGCCACCTTGGTGGCACCCAGGGGGACAGGGGGACACGTGGGGGGGTGGAGAGACCCCAGCACCCACGTAGGGCTCAGAGGTGGCCATGGAGCCACCTTGGTGGCACCCGGGGGGACGTGGGGACAAGTGGGGGGGTGGAGAGACCCCAGCACCCATGTAGGGCTCAGAGGTGGCCATGGAGCCACCTTGGTGGCACCCGGGGGGACGTGGGGACAAGTGGGGGGGTGGAGAGACCCCAGCACCCACGTAGGGCTCAGAGGTGGCCGTGGAGCCACCTTGGTGGCCACAGGGGACTTGGGGATGTGACCCAGGTGGCCCCGGTGGGACCCAGGTGACCCCAGGGGAGGTTGGGGGGCCTGGGTTCCCCCGCTGACACCGCCCCACCCAGTACGACTACGCCGCCTGGATGCCCAACACGCCGGGGACGCTGCGGCGGCCACCGCCGCGGAGGAAGGAGGAGGCCACCGCCGAGCTGCTGCTGGGGACCCTCCCGTCCCCCGATGCCACCGGCGCCCTCCTGGCACTGCTCAGCGTCGTCAGCTACGAGGGCGGAGAGCCGGTGAGGGGGGACCCGGGCGGCCGGGTGGGGTCCCCCACATGTCCCCCATGGGACCCAGACGTCCGGGTGGGCACCCCATGACCCCCATGGGACCCAGGAGTTCCGGGTGGGCACCCCATGACCCCCAGACGTCCTGGGGGGCACCCAATGACCCCCATGGGACCCAGGAGTTCTGGGTGGGCACCCCATGACCCCCATGGGACCCAGGTGTCTGGGTGGGCACCCCATGACCTCAGGGGACCCAGGCGGCCGGATGGGGTCCCCCATGTGTCCCCCAGGGGACCCAGGGGTCTGGGTGGGCATCCGTGACCCCCACGGGACCCAGACGTCCTGGGGGGCACCCCATGACCTCAGGGGACCCAGACATCTGGGTGGGCACCCCATGACCCCACGGTACGCAGACGGCCAGGTGGGCACCCCATGACCCCCACGGGACCCAGACGTCCTGGGGGGCACCCCATGACCTCAGGGGACCCAGGTGTCTGGGTGGGCACCCCATGACCCTCAGGGGACCCAGACATCTGGGTGGGCACCCAATGACCCCCATGGGACCCAGGAGTCTGGGTGGGCACCCCGTGACCTCAGGGGACCCAGGAGTCCAGGGGGGCACCCCATGACCTCAGGGGACCCAGCCGGCCGGGTGGGCACCCCATGACCCCACGGGACCCAGACATCCGGGTGGGCACCCCATGACCCCCACGGGACCCAGACGTCCGGGTGGGCACCCATGACCCCCACGGGACCCAGGAGTTCCGGGTGGGCACCCCATGACCCCCATGGGACCCAGACGTCTGGGTGGGCACCCCATGACCCCCACGGGACCCAGACGTCCTGGGGGGCACCCCATGACCCCACAGGACCCAGACATCTGGGTGGGCACCCCATGACCCCCATGGGACCCAGGTGTCTGGGTGGGCACCCATGACCCCCACGGGACCCAGGTGTCCGTGTGGGGTCCCCCACGTGTCCCCCAGGGGACTCAGGGGTCTGGGTGGGCGCCCCATGACCCCCACGGGACTCAGGGGTCTGGGTGGGCACCCTGTGACTCCCATGGGACCCAGGTGTCTGGGTGGGCACCCATGACCCCCATGGGACCCAGGAGTCCGGGTGGGCACCCCATGACCCCCAGGAGTCCAGGGGGGCACCCCATGACCCCCAGGGGACCCAGCCGTTCCGGGGGGCACCCCATGACCTCAGGGGACCCAGGTGTCTGGGTGGGCACCCATGACCCCCACGGGACCCAGGTGTCTGGGTGGGCACCCATGACCCCCAGGGGACCCAGGTGTCCGTGTGGGGTCCCCCACGTGTCCCCCAGGGGACTCAGGGGTCTGGGTGGGCGCCCCGTGACCCCCACGGGACCCAGACATCTGGGTGGGCACCCCATGACCCCCACGGGACCCAGGTGTCTGGGTGGGCACCCATGACCCCCAGGTGTCCGGGTGGGGTCCCCCACGTGTCCCCCACGGGACCCAGGTGTCCGGGTGGGGTCCCCCCCATGTCCCCCAGGGGACTCAGGCATCTGAGCCCCCCCCATGACATTCCCCCCCTCGACCCCCCGCAGCGGCCACTGGGCTCCCGCACCCAGGAGCCCTTCAGTGGGGCAGCCCCACTGCGACTCCTGGGTTCTTTCCGACGCCGCCTGGCCGCCATCTCCCACCGCATCCGGCAACGCAACGAGGGGCTGGCGCTGCCCTACCCCTACCTGGACCCCGCCTGCGTCCAGGAGAGCATCGCCATCTGAGACCCCCCCCCCACCCCGGGATGTCCCCAACCCCCTCTGGGGGTCCCCAACCCCCCCCCGGGGGTCCCCAACCTCCTCGGACCATCTCCAAACCCCCCCCCTGGAATGTCCCCAACCTCCTTGGGCCATCCCCAACCTCCCCATGGTGTCCCCAACCTCCCCCATCCCATCGTCACGCCCCCCCGGTGTGTCCCCAACACCCCACCACAGTGTGTCCCCAACCCTCCTGGGTGTCCCCAACCCTTCCGGGTGTCCCCAACCCTCCCTGGACCATCCCCAAGCTCCCTGAGGTGTCCCCAAACTTGGGGTCTGCTCCCTGCTCCCTCACCCCCCCCCATCATCGTCCCCGTCTGCCCCAGCCCTGCCTCAGTTTCCCCAGCAGCCCCGGACCCCCAGCCTGAATGTCCCCTGTGTCCCCTGTCCCTGCACCACACTGGGGGGGGACACGGGGAATAAATGTGGCTTCTCCCCCACACCCCTGCACGGTTTGGGATTGAGTTGGGGACAAGGGACAGCCTGACCATGGGGACACTGTGGCCATGGGGACACCACGACCATGGGGACACCATGACCCATGGGGACATGGGACACCATGGCCATGGAGACACCCTGGTCACGGGGATGAGGGACACCATGGCCATGGGGACACCATGACCCGTGGGGATGAGGGACACCATGGCCATGGGGACACCATGACCCATGGGGACACCATGACCCATGGGGACAAGGGACACCATGACAATGGGGACACCCCGGTCATGGGGATGAGGGACACCATGGCCATGGGGACACCCTGGTCATGGGGACAAGGGACACCATGACAATGGGGACACCCTGGTCATGGGGATGTGGGTCACAACGACCATAGGGACACCCTGGTCATGGCGACAAGGGACACCATGGCCATGGGGACACTCTGGTCATGGGGACAAGGGACACCATGACCATGGGGACACCCTGGTCAGGGGGATGTGGGTCACAACAGCCATGGGGACACCCCGGTCATGGGGATGAGGGACACCATGGCCATGGAGACACCATGACCCATGGGGACACCATGACCCATGGAGACAAGGGACACCATGACAATGGGGACACCCTGGTCATGGGGATGTGGGTCACCATGGCCATGGGGACACTGTGGCTTGGGGACACAATGACCCATGGGGATGTGGGACACTATGACCCTTGGGGACAAGGGACACCATGACAATGGGGACACCCCGTCATGGGGATGAGGGACACCATGACCATGGGGACGACCTGGTCATGGGGATGAGGGACACCATGGCCATGGGGACACCATGACCCATGGGGACACCATGACCCATGGGGACAAGGGAGACCATGACAATGGGGACACCCTGGCCATGGGGACAAGGGACACCATGGCCATGGGGACACCCTGGTCATGGGCATGAGGGACACCATGGCCATGGGGACACCCTGGTCAGGGGGATGTGGGTCACAACAGCCATGGGGACACGCCTGGTCATGGGGATGAGGGACACCATGGCCATGGGGACACCATGACCCATGGGGACACCATGACCCATGGAGACAAGGGACACCATGACAATGGGGACACCCTGGCGATGGGGATGTGGGTCACCATGGCCATGGGGACACTGTGGCTTGGGGACACAATGACCCATGGGGATGTGGGACACTATGACCCTTGGGGACAAGGGACACCATGGCCATGGGGACACCCCGTCATGGGGATGAGGGACACCATGGCCATGGGGACGACCTGGTCATGGGGATGAGGGACACCATGGCCATGGGGACACCATGACCCATGGGGACACCATGACACATGGGGACAAGGGACACCATGACAATGGGGACACCCTGGCCATGGGGACAAGGGACACCATGGCCATGGGGACACCCTGGTCATGGGCATGAGGGACACCATGGCCATGGGGACACCCTGGTCAGGGGGATGTGGGTCACAACAGCCATGGGGACACCCCGGTCATGGGGATGAGGGACACCATGGCCATGGGGACACCATGACCCATGGGGACACCATGACCCATGGAGACAAGGGACACCATGACAATGGGGACACCCTGGCCATGGGGATGTGGGTCACCATGGCCATGGGGACACTGTGGCTTGGGGACACAATGACCCATGGGGATGTGGGACACCATGACCCTTGGGGACAAGGGACACCATGGCCATGGGGACACCCTGTCATGGGATGAGGGACACCATGGCCATGGGGACACCATGACCCATGGGGACAAGGGAGACCATGACAATGGGGACACCCTGGTCATGGGGACAAGGGACACCATGGCCATGGGGACACCCTGGTCATGGGGACAAGGGACACCATGACCATGGGGACATCCTGGTCATGGGCATGAGGGACACCATGGCCATGGGGACACCATGACCCATGGGGACAAGGGAGACCATGACCATGGGGACACCCTGGCCATGGGGACAAGGGACACCATGGCCATGGGGACACCCTGGTCATGGGGACAAGGGACACCACGGCCATGGGGACACCCTGGTCATGGGGACAAGGGACACCATGGCCATGGGGACATCCCGGTCATGGGGATGAGGGACACCATGGCCATGGGGACACCCCGGTCATGGGGATGAGGGACACCATGGCCATGGGGACACCCTGGTCAGGGGGATGTGGGTCACAACAGCCATGGGGACACCCTGGTCATGGGGACAAGGGACACCACGGCCATGGGGACACCCCGGTCATGGGGATGTGGGTCACAACGGCCATAGGGACACCCTGGTCATGGGGACGTGGGACACAATGACCCATGGGGACACGATGACCCATGGGGACGTGGGTCACCATGGCCATGGGGACACCCTCGCCATGGGGACGTGGGACATGACAACGGGGACACCCTGGGGTTGGGGACGAGGGACACCCTGACCCACGGGGACACGGTGACGCTCGGGAGGTGGGACACCACGGCCACTGGGGGGTGCACATATGCAGAGCGCCCCCCAGTGGCTCCTCCAAGAGCCCCCAGGGCACAGCCTGCTACCGTGTCTATTTGCATAGCTCCGCCCACAACCCCGCCCACCAGTGCAGGAGGGGCGGAGCCGGAGCTTGGGTCCGCCCTGGGATGCTGTGGGGCCCGAACGTGTGGGTCCTCTGTGCTGTGGGCACGAATGCGTGGGTCCCCTGTGCTGTGGGGCTGGGACACGTGGGTCCTCTGTGCCGTGGGGCTGGGATGTGTGGGTCCTCTGTGCCGTGGGACCGGGACACGTGGGTCCTCTGTGCCGTGGGGCTGGGATGTGTGGGTCCTCTGTGCCGTGGGGCCGGGACACGTGGGTCTTCTGTGCCATGGGGCTGGGATGTGTGGGTCCTCTGTGCCGTGGGGCCAGGATGGGTGGGTCCTCTGTGCCGTGGGGCTGGGATGTGTGGGTCCTCTGTGCCGTGGGGCCGGGACACGTGGGTCCTCTGTGCCATGGGGCTGGGATGTGTGGGTCCTCTGTGCTGTGGGGGCCCGGACACGTGGGTCCTCTGTGCCATGGGGCTGGGATGTGTGGGTCCTCTGTGCTGTGGGGCCCGAACACGTGGGTCCTCTGTGCCGTGGGGCTGGGACACGTGGGTCCTCTGTGCCATGGGGCTGGGATGTGTGGGTCCTTTGTGCCGTGGGGCCAGGACGGGTGGGTCCTCTGTGCTGTGGGGCTGGGACGCATGGCTCCTCTGTGCCGTGGGGCACGAACGCCTGGGTCTTCTGTGCTGTGGGGCCGGGACATGTGGGTCCTCTGTGCCGTGGGGCACGAACTTGTGGGTCCTCTACACCGTGGGGCTGGGACACCTGGGTCCTCTGTGCCGTGGGGCTGGGACGCGTGGGTCCTCTGTGCCGTGGGGCACGAACACGTGGGTCCTCTGTGCTGTGGGGCTGGGACGCCTGGGTCCTCTGTGCCATGGGGCCGGGACACGTGGGTCCTCTGTGCCATGGGGCTGGGATGTGTGGGTCCTTTGTGCCGTGGGGCCAGGACGGGTGGGTCCTCTGTGCTGTGGGGCTGGGACGTGTGGGTCTTCTGTGCTGTGGGGCTGGGACACGTGGGTCCTCTGTGCCATGGGGCTGGGATGTGTGGGTCCTCGGTGCTATGGGGCCGGGACGGATGGGTCCTCTCTGCTGTGGGGCTGGGACGTGTGGCTCCTCCGTGCCGTGGGGCACAAACGCCTGGGTCCTCTACGCCGTGGGGCCGGGACACAATGGGTACTCTGTGCCGTGGGGCATGAATGCCTGGGTCTTCTGTGCTGTGGGGCGGGACATGTGGGTCCTCTGTACCGTGGGGCCCAAACACGTGGGTCCTCTGTGCCATGGGGCTGGGATTTGTGGGTCCTCTGTGCCATGGGGCCCGAACACGTGGGTCCTCTGTGCCGTGGGGCACGAACGTGTGGGTCCTCTACGCCGTGGGGGCAGCAACAGCTGGGTCCTCTGTGCCGTGGGGCTGGGATGTGTGGGTCCCCTGTGCCGTGGGGCCGGGACACCGGGGTCCTCTGTGCCGTGGGGCACGAACGCGTGGGTCCTCTACGCCGTGGGGCTGGGACGTGTGGGTCCCATGTGCCGTGGGGCCGGGACGTGTGGGTCCCCCGGGGCCACAGTCCTGCTCCAAGGCCACCTGATGTCACCAGCGATGTCACCTGTGATGTCACCCGTGACCTTCCACACCCCCCCCCCACCCCCCTGGCCCGGTGCCCCCCCTCCCCCCCCGGGGTCACGGGGTCGGGTCTGGCCTTGGGGTGGGGGGTGGGGGGGGGCACGAGGTGGGGGATGGGGGGGGGGCACCGCAAAGCCTTCTGGGTAACACCGCCCCTCCCCCACCGATGAGGCAAGAGGAGGGGGCGGGGGAGGGGACCCCGGGGTGCGGGTGCTGCCCCTCCCCCCGCGCGGACCACCCCCCAGGGTTCGCCCCTCCCCCCCCTCCCATCGCCTGGGTCCCCCCTAAACCCCCCCGAGGGGGGATGGGGGGGGGTTGGGGGGCGATGTCCCCCTCCCCCACCCCGGACGCCTAGGTCCCTCCGAGTCCCCCTCCCCCCCCCCCCCAGGTCCTCCCCCCCTCCCCCCCCCCCCCCCCCGGAGGGACCCAGGCGTCCGGGGTGGGGGAGGGGCGCTGACAGGCTCACCTGGTTGGATGCCACCGCGGGGTGGGGGATGGGCTCCCCCCCCCCCCGGAAGGTCCCCCGATGGGTGGGGGTGGGGGGAGGGGCGGCACCCGGACGCCCGAGACCGGCGCGCGGAAGAGAGGGGGGGGGCGGGGCCCCCGGGAGGGCCCCTCCCCCCCCCGTCTGTTGGCGGCCCCGCGGCCGCCGGTGGTGGGCAGAGGCTGCGGAGCGGCGCGTGGTAATGTCACGCGTGACGTGGCGTGACGTGGCGTGGGGGGGGGAGGGGAGGGGGACACCCCCGGGAGAGTGGGGGAGGGGGAGGGGGCGCGCGGCATCGCGGGGGTCTGGTGGGGGAGGGGAGGAGGGGGGGGGGTGGGGTGTCCCGCGTGGGGTGCACGTGGCTGCGGGGCGCCTTTGTGACGTAGGGATGGGGGACCCCCCTCGTAGTGACGTCAGAAGGGGGGGACCCCCATGTAGTGACGTAGGGAGGGTCCCCGCCGGGACGTTCCGGGGGGGGGGGGGGGGGGTGGGGTGTCCTGGGGGGGGGTTTGGGGGGGGCCCTGAGGGGTACCCCGAGGTTTGGGGGCGCCCCCGGGGGTTGGGGGGTCCCCCGGTTTTGGGGGGTCCCTGAGGTGTCCCCGAGGTTTGGGGGTGCCCGGAGGTCCCCCGAGGTTTGGGGGGTCCCCAGTTTTGGGGGTCCTTGGGGTGTCCCAGAGGTTTGGGGGTCCCAGGGGTCCCTGAGATTTGGGGGGGTCCCCCGGTTTTGGGGGGTCCCTGGGGTGTCCCCGGGGGTTTGGGGGGGTCCATGGGAGTTTGGGGGTGCCCGGAGGTCCCCGAGGTTTGGGGGGTCCCCAGTTTTGGGGGTCCCTGAGGTGTCCCCGAGGTTTGGGGGCTCCCAGGGGTCCCTGAGATTTGGGGGGTCCCCCAGTTTTGGGGGTCCCTGGGGTGTCCCCGAGGTTTGGGGGGTCCCAGGGGTCCCTGAGATTTGGGGGGTCCCCCAGTTTCGGGGCTCCCTGGGGTTGTCTCCGGGGGTTTGGGGGGTCCCCATGGGTTGGGAGGGGTCCATGGGAGTTTGGGGGTGCCCGGAGGTCCCCGAGATTTGGGGGGTCCCCCGGTTTTTGGGGTCCCTGAGGTCTCCCCGAGGTTTGGGGGGTCCCCAGTTTTGGGGGTCCCTGGGGTGTCCCTGCAGGTTTGGGGGCTCCCAGGGAGTTTGGAGGGTCCCCGGGGGTTTGGGGGGGCCCCAAGGTTTGGGGGGGTCCCCGGGTTTGGGGGTCCATGAGGAGTTTGGGGGGTCCCTGGGGGTTTGGGGGGGGCCCCAGGTTTGGGGGTGCTGAGGGGGGGTGTTGTCCCCAGGTTTGGGGGTCCCCCCAGGTTTGGGGGGGTGCTGAGGGGGGGTGGCCCCCAGGTTTGGGGGTGCCCCCAGGTTTGGGGGTGCTGAGGGGGGGGTGTCCCCAGGTTTGGGGGTGCTGAGGGGGGGTCCCAGGTTTGGGGGTGCTGGGGGGGTGTTGTCCCCAGGTTTGGGGGTGTCCCCAGGTTTGGGGGTGCTGAGGGGGGGTCCCAGGTTTGGGGGTGCTGAGGGGGGGGTGGCCCCAGGTTTGGGGGTGTCCCAGGTTTGGGGGTGCTGGGGGGGGTCCCAGGTTTGGGGGTGCCCTCAGGTTTGGGGGTGCTGAGGGGGGGTTCTCAGGTTTAGGGGTGCCGGGGGGGTCCCAGGTTTGGGGGTGTCCCCAGGTTTGGGGGTGCTGAGGGGGGGTCCCAGGTTTGGGGGTGCCCTCAGGTTTGGGGGGTGCTGAGGGGGGGTTCCCCAGGTTTAGGGGTGCCGGGGGGGTCCCAGGTTTGGGGGTGCCCCCAGGTTTGGGGGTGCTGGGGGGGGTCCCAGGTTTGGGGGTGCTGGGGGGGGTGTTGTCCCCAGGTTTGGGGGTGCCCCCAGGTTTGGGGATGCTGAGGAGGGGGGTGGCCCCAGGTTTGGGGGTGTCCCCAGGTTTGGGGGGTGCTGAGGGGGGGTGGCCCAGGTTTGGGGGTGCTGGGGGGGGTCCCAGGTTTGGGATGCTGAGGGGGGGGTGGCCCCAGGTTTGGGGGTGCCCCCCAGGTTTGGGGGTGCTGAGGGGGGGTGGCCCCAGGTTTGGGGGTGCTGGGGGGGGGGTCCCAGGTTTGGGGGTGCTGGGGGGGGTGTTGTCCCCAGGTTTGGGGGGTGTCCCCAGGTTTGGGGGTGCTGGGAGGGTGTTCCCCAGTTTTGGGGGTCCCCTCACCCCCTCTCCCCCCCCCCCCCCCCCAGATGCAGGTACTGCGGTTCTACGTGCGTCCGGGCCCCCCCGAGCGGGTGGGGGGTCCCGGGGGGGGTTCCGGGGGGGGCCCCCCCAGGATTGGGGTTGGGGTCCCCCTGCGGGTGGCCCGGGGCCGTGGAGCCGGGGGTCACCGCTGTCACCTGCGAGCTCTGCTACTACCTGGCCTGGGACGGTACGGGGGGGACATGGGGGGGACAGGGGGGGACGGGGGGGGACGGGGGGGACACGGGGGGTGTGGGGATGGGTGGGGACATGGGGACATGAGGGGACACGGAGAGGTGGGGGGGGACATGGGGGACTTGGGGGGACACGGGGGCATGGGGGGACATGGGGACACAGGGGGACAACGGGAGGTGGGGGGGGACATGGGGGACTTGGGGGGGTTTGGGGACATGGGGGACATGGGGGGGACAGGGGGGGACAGGGGGGGGACGGGGGGACAGAGGGGACACGGGGGGTGTGGGGACAGTGGGGACATGGGGACATGAGGGGACACGGGAGGTGGGGGGGACATGGGGGTCTTGAGGGGATTTGGGGACATGAGGGACATGGGGGGACATGGGGGGGACATGGGGGGACATGGGGACATGGGGGGACACAGGAGGTGGGGGGGGACATGGGGGACTTGGGGGGGTTTGGGGACATGAGGGACATGGGGGGACAGGGGGACATGAGGGGACACAGGAGGTGGGGGGGGGACATGGGGGTCTTGAGGGGATTTGGGGACATGAGGGACATGGGGGGACAGGGGGGGACATGGGGACATGGGGGACATGGGGGGACATGGGGACATGGGGGGATACAGGAGGTGGGGGGGCCATGGGGGGACATGGGGGGGGGGGCATAAGGGGACATGGGGGGACATGGGGGACTTGGGGGGTTTTGGGGACGTGAGGGACATGGGGGGGACGGGGGGGACACGGGGGGTGTGGGGGACAGTGGGGACATGGGGGACATGAGGGGACACGGGAGGTGGGGGGGGACATTGGGGGGGTTGGGGGACATGAAGGACATGGGGGGACTTGGGGGGATGGGGGTGCAGGGGGGACACGAGGGGACATGGGGGGGGACATGGGGGACTTGAGGGATTTGGGGGACATGAGGGGACATGGGGGGACGGGAGGGAAACGGGGGGGTGTGTGGGACGGGGGGGACATGGGGACACAGGGGGACACGGAGGTGGGGGGGGACATGGGGGACTTGGGGGGTTTGGGGACATGGGGACATGGGGAGGACATGGGGGGACAGGGGGGACACGGGGGGTGTTGGGGACGGGGGGGACATGGGGACATGGGGAGACACAGGAGGTGGGGGGGCCATGGGGGGATATGGTGGGGGGGGGGCATAAGGGGACTTGGGGGGACAGGGGGGGGACATGGGGGGACGGGGGGACAGGGGCTGGGGGGGGGCTTTGGGGGGGGGTCTCGGGGGGGGGGGCAGTGGGGGGGCAGTGGGTGCCGGGGGGGTCCCAACGTTTCGGGGTTGCGCAGGGGGAGACCCCCCCCGACGCGGAGGAGGGCGGGATCCTGCGGTGGCTCCTGGGGTCCCCCCTGGGGGGGGGGGGAGGAGGTGGCCCCCCAAAGCTTCCTGCGCCCCCAGGGCCCCCACCTGCTGCTGGAGATCGGGCCCAGGTACGGGGGGGCACCCATGGGTGCTGGGGGTCCCGTGGGTGCTGGGGGGTGCGGTGGGGGTCCTGTGGGTGCTGTGGGTCCTGTGGGTGCTGTGGGTGCCAGTGGGGGTCCTGTGGGTGCTGTGGGTCCTGTGGGTGCTGGTGGGGGTCCCGTGGGTGCTGGGGGTCCCGTGGGTGCTGTGGGTGCCAGTGGGGGTCCCGTGGGTGCTGTGGGTCCCATGGGTGCTGTGGGTGCTGGTGGGACTCCCGTGGGTGCTGTGGGTGCCCCACTGGGGGATCGCACAGGTGCCCGGGGGGTGCTGCGGGTGCCATGGGGCAGGTGCGCCCGTGGGGTGCTGTGGGTGCCAGTGGGGGTCCCGTGGGTGCTGTGGGTCCCATGGGTGCTGTGGGTGCCCCAGTGGGGGAATCCCACAGGTGCCCGGGGGGGTGCTGTGGGTGTCATGGGGTGGGTGGCCTGTGGGGTGCTGTGGGTGCCAGTGGGGGTCCCGTGGGTGCTGTGGGTCCCCATGGGTGCTGTGGGTGCCCCAGAGGGGGAATCCCACAGGTGCCCGGGGGGGTGCTGTGGGTGCCATGGGGTGGGTGCCCCGTGGGGTGCTGTGGGTCCCGTGGGTGCTGTGGGTGCTGGTGGGGGGTCCTGTGGGTGCTGTGGGTCCCGTGGGTGCTGTGGGTGCCCCACTGGGGGATCGCACAGGTGCCTGGGGGGTCCTGTGGGTGCCATGGGGTGGGTGCCCCGTGGGGTGCTGTGGGTCCCATGGGTGCTGTGGGTCCCCATGGGTGCTGTGGGTGCTGGTGGGGGTCCCATGGGTGCTGTGGGTGCCCCAGTGGGGAATCCCACAGGTGCCCGGGGGGCGCTGTGGGTGCCATGGGGCGGGTGCCCCGTGGGGTGCTGTGGGTGGCAGTGGGGGTCCCGTGGGTGCTGTGGGTCCCATGGGTGCTGTGGGTGCCCCATTGGGGGAAACCCACAGGTGCCCGGGGGGGTGCTGTGGGTGTCATGGGGTGGGTGCCCCGTGGGGTGCTGTGGGTGCCAGTGGGGGTCCTGTGGGTGCTGTGGGTCCCGTGGGTGCTGTGGGTGCCAGTGGGGGTCCTGTGGGTGCTGTGGGTCCTGTGGGTGCTGGTGGGGGTCCCGTGGGTTGCTGGGGGTCCCGTGGGTGCTGTGGGTGCCAGTGGGGGTCCCGTGGGTGCTGTGGGTCCCATGGGTGCTGTGGGTGCTGGTGGGACTCCCGTGGGTGCTGTGGGTGCCCCACTGGGGGATCGCACAGGTGCCCGGGGGGGTACTGCGGGTGCCATGGGGCAGGTGCCCCGTGGGGTGCTGTGGGTGCCAGTGGGGGTCCCGTGGGTGCTGTGGGTCCCATGGGTGCTGTGGGTGCCCCAGTGGGGGAATCCCACAGGTGCCCGGGGGGGTGCTGTGGGTGTCATGGGGTGGGTGGCCTGTGGGGTGCTGTGGGTGCCAGTGGGGGTCCTGTGGGTGCTGTGGGTCCCGTGGGTGCTGTGGGTACCCCACTGGGGGATCGCACAGGTGCCTGGGGGGGTCCTGTGGGTGCTGTGGGGTGGGTGCCCCGTGGGGTGCTGTGGGTGCCAGTGGGGGTCCCATGGGTGCTGTGGGGTCCCCATGGGTGCTGTGGGTGCCCCAGTGGGGGAATCCCACAGGTGCCCGGGGGGGTGCTGTGGGTGTCATGGGGTGGGTGGCCTGTGGGGTGCTGTGGGTGCCAGTGGGGGTCCTGTGGGTGCTGTGGGTCCCGTGGGTGCTGTGGGTACCCCACTGGGGGATCGCACAGGTGCCAGTGGGGGTCCTGTGGGTGCTGTGGGGGTGGGTGCCCCGTGGGGTGCTGTGGGTCCCATGGGTGCTGTGGGTCCATGGGTGCTGTGGGTGCTGGTGGGGTCCCATGGGTGCTGTGGGTGCCCCCAGTGGGGGAATCCCACAGGTGCCCGGGGGGCGCTGTGGGTGCCATGGGGCGGTGTGCCCCGTGGGGTGCTGTGGGTGGCAGTGGGGGTCCCGTGGGTGCTGTGGGTCCCATGGGTGCTGTGGGTGCCCCATTGGGGGAAACCCACAGGTGCCCGGGGGGTGCTGTGGGTGTCATGGGGTGGGTGGCCTGTGGGGTGCTGTGGGTGCCAGTGGGGGTCCTGTGGGTGCTGTGGGTCCCCGTGGGTGCTGTGGGTGCCCCACTGGGGGATCGCACAGGTGCCTGGGGGGGTCCTGTGGGGTGCCATGGGGTGGGGTGCCCCGTGGGGTGCTGTGGTCCCATGGGTGCTGTGGGTGCTGGTGGGGGTCCCATGGGTGCTGTGGGTGCCCCAGTGGGGAATCCCACAGGTGCCCGGGGGGCGCTGTGGGTGCCATGGGCGGGTGCCCCATGGGGTGCTGTGGGTGGCAGTGGGGGTCCCGTGGGTGCTGTGGGTCCCATGGGTGCTGTGGGTGCCCCATTGGGGGAAACCCACAGGTGCCCGGGGGGTGCTGTGGGTGTCATGGGGGTGGGGTGCCCCGTGGGGTGCTGTGGGTGCCAGTGGGGGTCCTGTGGGTGCTGTGGGTCCCGTGGGTGCTGTGGGTGCCAGTGGGGGTCCTGTGGGTGCTGTGGGTCCTGTGGGTGCTGGTGGGGGTCCCGTGGGTGCTGGGGGTCCCGTGGGTGCTGTGGGTGCCAGTGGGGTCCCGTGGGTGCTGTGGGTCCCATGGGTGCTGTGGGTGCTGGTGGGACTCCGTGGGTGCTGTGGGTGCCCCACTGGGGGATCGCACAGGTGCCCGGGGGGTACTGCGGGTGCCATGGGGCAGGTGCCCCCGTGGGGTGCTGTGGGTGCCAGTGGGGGTCCCGTGGGTGCTGTGGGTCCCATGGGTGCTGTGGGTGCCCCAGTGGGGGAATCCCACAGGTGCCCCGGGGGGGGTGCTGTGGGTGCCATGGGGTGGGTGCCCCGTGGGGTGCTGTGGGTCCCGTGGGTGCTGTGGGTGCCAGTGGGGGTCCTGTGGGTGCTGTGGGTCCCGTGGGTGCTGTGGGTGCCCCACTGGGGGATCGCACAGGTGCCTGGGGGGTCCTGTGGGTGCCATGGGGTGGTGGGTGCCCCGTGGGTGCTGTGGGTCCCATGGGTGCTGTGGGTCCCATGGGTGCTGTGGGTGCTGGTGGGGGTCCCATGGGTGCTGTGGGTGCCCCAGTGGGGGAATCCCACAGGTGCCCGGGGGGGCGCTGTGGGTGCCATGGGGCGGGTGCCCCGTGGGGTGCTGTGGGTGGCAGTGGGGGTCCCGTGGGTGCTGTGGGTCCCATGGGTGCTGTGGGTGCCCCATTGGGGGAAACCCACAGGTGCCCGGGGGGTGCTGTGGGTGTCATGGGGTGGGTGCCCCGTGGGGTGCTGTGGGTGCCAGTGGGGGTCCCGTGGGTGCTGTGGGTCCCATGGGTGCTGTGGGTGCCCCAGAGGGGGAATCCCACAGGTGCCCGGGGGGTGCTGTGGGTGCCATGGGGTGGA